>NW_028301613.1:10604326-10906489 GCF_987345545.1 Pholcus phalangioides
GGCCATATTGGGCACCGCTCTGGAAGGGGTGCCAAATGAAGTTGAAAGGGTGAAAAAAGCTTTGTTGACCAAAAAAAAAGTCGTCAGTAGCACAAAATAAAGATTCCGCATGGGTAGAAATTTTTTTTCCTCGAACCGCTCCTGTTCACCAAATCCCGAAGTTCGCAATGTGAAATTGTCACGATCTGCAACCGCCGACGACAACCACACGACCGCATAGTGGCTAGATGACAAAACGATGAATATTTTAGCGGAAGTTTTTACAGATCCCATTTCTTTCCCAACAATCTTCGAAAAATTTCGGTAATTTAAACGAATAAACCAATATCCTTTCCGATTCTTTGCAAAGGTGCGTGTGCAATCTTGTGAAAAATTGTGAATTCAAGCTGTAGATATGCTGTATTTGAATGCACATTGGTACCCGCGGAATTTACATTTATTTTCACTATATGACCCGCAGGAGAAAAAACGTTTACCGAAATCGGAAAATTCGGTATATTCATTCAGGGACTTTGATGGCCCGCGGGTTATACTAGTAACAGTACAGGATTTGGTACTTCAAAGTAGGAGAACTACTCTCCAAGGCCACGAGATAACGCGATTGTGGTAGATGGTAGGAAATGAAAAAATTGAAGTTTCCCCCTCTGTATCTTTTTCCTCGCCTTGTAATGAGCGCGTCCTGTGAACAAAATGTTCACATGCTTCTTTTTTCTAAATTCCGGGTATTTGACGCACTGCAGTGCATTAGTGGTACCTCCGCGAACCACAAACAAGAATTGGCGTAAATGCGCAGGGATTCCGCGTCTTGGCCACCATGTAGCAAGAGAACCGTTTTGGAAAAGCTCTTGCACCCCTGTTATAGACATAAACATGTAACAATATGTAAATTTAATTTCAATAATATAATTATGTATGCAAATTAATGACTGCATTAGTCTTTTGCACAGTTGGACAGTTTCTTCCACTTGGAAAAACTTTTTTCTTAAGGATTTCTTCCACTGAATGCAGAAGAAACTGAAAAAGCGATTTGTAAAATTAATTCATTCATTCATAAAAATGCATTCATTCATACTCATACAATCATAATTTACTGCTGTTACAAAAGGATTTTATCGAATATAATGTTTAATAGTATCCATTTTGAAAGGTTTTATAAGTTATATATTTAAATAAAAAGTCATTTATTTACGTATAATGAGGTTAGCATAAAGATCAACACCAGTCCTACGATTATTCCTAAAATACTTTTATACTTTTGCAGAAGTGGAAAATGGAAATTGTATTTTTGTAACAGGAAGAATGTTTTTGTAGCAGAATTTATCAGCTTCGTAGCACTTTAAAATTCTGGCAGTAAATAAAATACACAGTTTTTATATACATATATGGGATAGCATACACAAGATTACTTTTTACTTCAAAAAAGTGTTATCTCAGCTCAGAAAAAAGGGGGGTGTCCCCCAAACACCACAAGGTAAAAAAAACATTTCCTCGAGAAGAAATACTTTTTTTTTTAATTTTTAAATCATAAAAAAATTTTGAGACTTCTTGATATTTATATTTTTACATTCTATACAATATCAACAAATGAGAGGCTAACATATGGTATTACAGATTTTAGAAATAATTCATAAATAAATGTTTTTAGATTTAGCTTGTAGACCTGGTCATCCCTAATTTTTAAAAAAATCACTAAAGGAGATACTTAAAACCAATTAGAATAAAGTAATTTTTTTTTTTTTGGTGCAGCTGATGCAAGTCTAAAAATTATGCTTTTCTTCTCTTCAATTTCAAAAATTTTTGAACATTTGATATTGCTTCTTTCACCAGAATTTACCCATTTCATATTTAAAATGATAAGTGTTTTCTTTTTGAGTTCGCTCTGGATCATTACCTCAGTTTGATTTACCTATACTTTGAGATAACTGCTTTTGCTAAGTCATTCTCAGAATATTTATTTAAAATTCTAAGAAATTTAAATATAGTAATTAAAAACTATAAACTTGAATTATTTTTAACTTAAACTATAGAAATAAAAACTGTACGATAATGATTAAACTATCAGATATTTATAATACAATTATTATTTTTTCACAAAAAATCTGAGTACATCTGTTTCCATTATCTATTTTTCACTGATTTTTGATTAGTCCATGTGTATTTTATTTTTAAGTATCTTTAACAGATTTCCAGTCTGTCGTTGTGTTTCCAAGTATTCTATTATTCCTTTTCTACTATTCATTCTCTTGATATGCCATTTCTGTTTACATCATTCACCAGCATGTTTAGTGTTCAATGGGAAATAGTTTCAGGGCTCAGCACGACTCATGGCCTCAAAACTAGTGAAAATAGTGACCAAAATGTTTAAAAAAAGTGACCAAATAGTGAACTAAATATTTGTAAAAGTGACCTAAATAGTTGTAAAAAGTGTCCAAATTTTGACAATCTGCAATCGTATGAACTGTTTTCACTAAACTTTGCATTTCAATGGAACTCTTACAAATTGATTATTTTTACATAATAAGAAATAATTAAATCAAACTAACCATTTTGTTAAACAGGAAAGTTTTGAATAACTTGACAAATTTATCAACAGCTATGCGAGAGAGAGAATTACAGTACGCCAACTATAAGCAGCAGTTGTAATGCCTTTGCTCGTGCTGCTTTCCACAACTAATCTTAAAATTAATTTAAGGAGGAAAAATTTCAAAACAAAGTTTTCACGTTTAAAGAAACAAAACAAAAAAATAACAATGTTTGAAGGAGAGAATTTTTTTCCATCCACACACTAGTGGATTTTTATTCATGTCATGTGCTATGAATGGCAGCACAAAAAATACAATCAAATTTTCTTTTACCTAGTACAAATTTTATTTACATATGATACCTAAATCTGTATAATCTGTTTAGATGTTTTTTCAAGTCGTCTGAGTCATTACAGCACAATTAAAAGAAGCAAGAGCAGCAAATAATTCAAGTCCTATATTCACTGTTTGCTGTAGAAAATGGTGCAGCCTGAATTTTTCTAGCACGTGTTCGGGATTCATTATTTTTTTCTTCTAATGTATTCGCTGAGGGACATTTCTATATCCCAAATTGACAATACATTCAACAATAACATTAGAATCTTGTGATGAATTGCGTAGGGATGTAAAAATTGGTCATAATCCAAGCTGGGCGTAAAAAAAAGGTAAAAGTTACAATTCAAACAAATAAACATACATTTAAAAAAACCTCATGACATTTTGTCGACTCCGGTTTCTGTTGACTCATGATGCTGTTTTCCTCTAATTTCTCAAGAACCCTACATATTTTTTCTTTCACTGTTTTCACACGAACTTGCCCACTTTCTATGTCTACAAAGTTTTTTATCTTTATCCCCACTTCTAGCATTTTGTCTGCAGTGTTCAGCATAGTTTTCTATGACAACTTAATTTCCAATTCCCTTTCTTCTGATTTGTCTTCGATTCTCATCTGGTCGGGAAACTTTCTTATCAAAAGTTTTTGGTGCTGAAGTCTGTCTTGGTACACTTCTGATGCGAGCTGTGAACAGCTTTCAGAAGATTGGCATCGACATCAATATCTTTAGCATTTTGAGAATGACTCTACTCCTTACTTCTGAATTAATGCTGAATTATCTCTTTCATTAATTCTGGAATTACTTCCGTTATTCATTATTATTTCTTTTATTAATTCTGGAATTATTTCCTTTATTCATTATTATTTTTTATTCATTATTATTTTTTATTCATTATTATTTTTTATTCATTATTATTTCTTTTATTCATTATTATTTCTTTTATTCATTATTATTTCTTTTATTAATTCTGTAATCATTTCCTTTATTCATTATTATTTCTTTTATTAATTCTGTAATTATTTCCTTTATTCATTATTATTTCTTTTATTACTGCTGGAATTATCTTTCATTAATTATGAAATTATCTTTAATTAATGCTGGAATTATCGCTTACATTTATTTTAGAACTGAAATTATCTTTCATTAAACTAGAATTTTTCTTTCATTAATTCTGGAATTCTTTCTTTCATCAGTGTTGAATTATCTCTCATCAATGCTGAATTATCTATCATTTATTTTAAAACTGAAATGATCCTTTATTGATTGATTGATTTCCTTAATTCTAGAATTTGTCTTTTATTAATTCTGGAATTGTCTTTTATTAATTCTGGAATTGTCTTTCATTAATTCTAAAATTAGCACTTTCATTAATTTTGGAATTTTATTAATGCTGAAATTACCTTCCATTAATACTGAAAGTATTCCTTTCATTTATTGTTTTAAACTCCTATTTATGCCATAAGAAAATAACGGGGATTGTGTGTGTTTTCACAGAGTCACATGATCTTCCGATGAGTGATGTTGCTGACGACGTTCTCAGCACTGCCAAGGCAAAGATCGCTGATGTCATACTCCCTCCAGCTCGATGGTGCAAACATTGCATCTGTATTTCAAGATTCTAGAAACTTCATCATCTCCGATTGGTTAAAAAACCCGAATTTTTTTTAGCTCGAAATTCGGTTTTTTAATCAATCGGAGACGACACAGGTTTTTGGAATCTGAAATACGGACGCACCATGTTCACAGCCAAATGCAGGAAACCTTGGTAGAACCGGCATCTTGATGAATTCTACAAAAAAAACGGAACATACACAAAGGTTCTTTATAATAGTGTTTCTCAACCGCCGGGCCGCAGCCCAGTACCGGACCCTGACACTAGTCACACGGGCCACGAGAGTGATTCAAAGTTTAATTTTCCCCATTAATTTCTCGTTAGTTATGTGTATGGCCGGACCTTTCAGTTACACAAAAGAGATTTACCGGGCCGCTGACTTACAAAGGTTGAGAACCACTGTAAGTTACAGTAGCAACGCCGAGGTTAACACGACAGCATGACTCAAATGACGTTATCGAAAGCGAAAGTTGAAGAGGAAAATTTCAGAGAACCCCCAATTGGTGCAGAAGCACCAATTGGGGCCGATTGCTGCCTCATGGAGCAGCAATCCCATCCCAGCTTATAACTTCTGTTGCCCCTCTCCCCCGGACCATTAAATCATCCACAGAGGAGGGGTGATATTGGCCACATGGTAGGGCGGGAAACCCTGACCTACAGCTTTTTGGAAATAGTGGAGGTGTACATACTGTTTTGAGGGAGGCGATTCAAAGGCATTGTGGTTGAATGTTCTGACTTTCCATTGCTGGGTGAGATGACCCCCTTCCCCCTTGTCAGGAAAAAAACATGACGAGGGACTGAAGTGGAAAAGCAAAGAAAAAGAAAAAAAAATAAGGAAAAATTTTCGCCATGAAAACAGTTTTGGAAAAACCTCCACCCGCCAAAGACAAAAATTTCCCGCGAACAATTTTCAAACCAGCCCAATTTGGTGGGAAAACCGCCAATCTGGCAACTCTGATAGGGGATGTTGCTTTAGCTGTATGAAGAGAGGAAGAAAATAGGCTACTTGATGACCTTGAACCCATAATCTTCCTAGGAGAAAAGAGAAACATAGCTACCAGAAAAGCGCGAGAGATGGAGGTCATGTTTCCTTTTCGCTAAAAAAGTAGAAAAAGTGACCTCGGCTCAAAAATACGTAATAAAAGTGACCAGCTTCTAAAAAAGTGACTTTTAGGGGAAAAAGGTGACCCGTGCTGAGCCCTGTAGTTTCCAGATCAGCATTAATTAAAATTGCTTTGTCTAGACCATTGTTGTAGTTGGTATCAAAGGAACGAAAAGATAATTCACGTAAGTGTTGCGCTTGTTATGCATTCAAGTGCTGCCACCAACTTCCAAATCAAAAATTAGAATAATAAAGAAAAAATTTTATGCAAATTTCGAACTAATTTGATGGAATAATTTTCAGAAATCATTGTAATTTCTGATTCATTTCATCTAGCTGAAACACAACGCAGATTGTACACAAGTATACCATAAATACGTGTAAGTTTATGAAATAAGTGAATATAAAGCCCAGGATAAGAGCTTCAATGACTGAATTGCCTATGTTATTTTTCACCATATTACTCATGGCATATGCAAATCTGAGTTTCCCCCAGTTAATTTTACTCATGCTGCTTATATGCCAGAGAGGCACCAAAATGATGTCTTGCACAGGTGAGAATTTTGTCTCACGCCTTCCTGCTCCTTCATATGGTGCACAAGGGCTATTATATATGTCTATATATATAAAATTGATTTTCTGTGTGCGTGTGTATGTCTGTCTGTGTGTGTGTGTGTCTCTATATAAATCTACAATTTGAGAGCGATCGTCACCGAATTTTGCATATATACCAAATGGGACCCAACTTGAACGATAGGCTAATTTAAAATTTCGTCAGAGCAGGGCAAATGCCCCAAATGGGCAAAAAACTGTCGGGCACCAATGGCTTTTGAGTCTCAACAATCACTCCGAACATTTACTTTGGTTACCGTGGTTCCCTAGCAATGCGTTTCAGACGTGTATATGCCTTTACAACGGTTTGCCACTTCTTTAATCCTGTTACAACAATGTATATGCACAATAATAGTTTGCCACATTTTAAATACTCTTAGTAATGAGGCTTTTTGGATAGACGTCATAATCATCCTCGATTTCAGGGTCAGGAAAAGGATGATACTCATAGAAATCAGTGTTAAAATTACTGATTTTACTGTAAAAATGTGGAAATTTGGTGGGGTTTTCTGTTACATCAATGATTTTAAAAATTGTATAGAATTCTCGATTTTTGAAATAATGAGTTTGCTTAGAGATATATGAAGCCCAGGAGATTAAATATGAAGTAATTAGCCGGACCTACTCTTGAGTTGGATATCCATGCAATAACATTTATTTCAACTTTTCTATTTATATCTTCTCAAGCATGAAAATTAATGTCTGTATTGTCTTTTGATATTCAACTGCATAAATTCATGTAATTTAGGATGTTTTAAAATTAATTATTGGGCCCGCAAAAAGTACATCGAAAAAATTCCACAGCTTTAATTAAGCATTTTTGAAAGCTGAGACAGGCAGATGCATAACTTGAAGTTCAAATGGGGGGAATTGAAATACCTAGCGCCCCTTAAGAAAGGGGAAAAAACTAATTTCTATGTTTCTTTAAATCTGAATTTGTTTATTTCATGAGTCGCGCAGGAAGTTGCCATATTGGTTAACTTAGACACAGTTTGCATGTCCCTCAAAGAAAGAGGGATATCACGAGGAGATATCACGTGATCCAAACAGCCTCATTGAATAAAACCCAGGCAGCGCTGGGTATTATAGTTGGTTTTTTTTTAATAAAGGGACCAGTGAAAAATTGACCCAGGTGTGCATAGAAGATAATGACCTAGGCAAACCACATTCCTAGATGTGAAAGGCCCTATACCTGTCAGTATAACTGTTCTATCTCAAAGCAATGTAGCCTGAGTGGAATGACCGTTAAAAAAAAAGTACAGGTCCAGGATGATTAATTTCATACGTTTGTTAGATCATTTTTTATTTTATGATACAGGCCAATGTTTCTCATAATATTCAGATCTGGGAAGGGGAGATTGCCGTCCTCTGGAACTGTGTCTGTTTTGGAATCGACTATAAACTGTAGATCCCAATACAATTACCCCTTTTCTTTGGGCTACAAATGTAGCCAATAATATTTAGATCTGGGAAGGGGAGATTGCCGTCCTCTGGAACTGTGTCTGTTTTGGAATCGGCTATAAACTGGGCCAGTTCTCTTACAGATTCAGTAAAGAACTCTCCAGGTAGTCGTAATGCCTGTTGTAAAGAAGCTCAAACGACGTATGTTGTCAGTCCTCGCAAACAGCATTATGCAGTCCCAGCAGAATAAGTGGCAAGGCGTCAACCCATGAATTATTTTCCACACACTTAAAAGGAAGCTTTCAGAACTCTATGAGTTCGCTCAATCATGCCATTACATTTGGGATTATGTGCTGTCGTTCTGCATATCTCGATACCAAATGTTTGCGCAAGTTTCTTTAAAGTGAGATATTCTAATTGCGTGTCTTGATAACAAATCAATATGGCTGGAACACCAAAACCCGCTACCCAATTAAAAAGAAATGCACGTGAAATAGTGTTGGCCGTTATATCAGGCAAAGGAATAACTTCCAACCAATGGGTAAACATATTGATGACTGTCATAGCAAAACGAAAACCATTACACACTGGAAGTGGGCCAATAAAATCAAGATTTATAACTTGAAATCTGGCATTAGGCATTTCAATGAAGCATAGAGGAGAGTACGTGTGTCTATGCACTTTTGCTTTCTGGCATGGTACACAAGTTTTGCACCAAGCAGCAATATCCTTTTGGATAGCCATACTTCACACATATTTGCTTTAATGTAGCCTGTGTGCCAACATGACCCAAACCATGGATAGAATCAAAAATCAAACGTCTACATTTTTTTGGAATATATAATCTAATGGGAGACTGAGAAATATTGTAATACAAAGTTAAATTTAAATTTGGCACTTCGATTAATTTCAACTCAAACTGCACATGTCTGGATTTGATAAAATGTTTTTCAATTCAGGGTCATTCAACTGCTGCAAAAATAATTCAGAATAATCAATATTTACAGGATACTCTATTTCTTCAACCCTTGATAGAGCATCCGCGACAGAGTTCTCAAGGCCAGAGACGCGTTTAATGTCTGTGGTAAATTGAGATATAAACTCCAAATGATGTAAGAGTCTCGGAGAGCATTTTTCAAACTTCTGGGAGAATGCATATGTCAGGAGACGATGATCACAAAATACCGTAAATTGACTACCTTCTAGCATATAAGAAAAATGTATAATTGACAAATAAATAGCCAACAATTCCTTATCATATGCAGAATAATTTTTCTGAGCAGAATTTAATTTCCTAAAAAAAATGGCAGTGGTAAAAGACCATCAGCAGTGATTTTATGCAAGGCACCAGCAACGCCGATATCACTGGCATCTGTAAAAAGAACTAATTTTGCATCATGCTCGGGATGAGCAAGCTGCGTAATTTTGACTATGCTATCTTTACATAGCTCAAAAGCTTCAATCAGATCAGTAGACCAGTCAATAACAATCTGATCTGAATTTTTACCGCCAGTTAACGAGGCAAAAAGGGGTGCCTGCAATTCTACCGCTTTAGGCAAAAATCTTCGATAAAAATTAGTAAAACCCAAAAATCGTCTTGAATCTTCAACTGTTTTTGGCAAATTATAATTAACGATTGCATCAATTTTATCTGAAAAGGGTTTACAACCATAAGCATTTACAGTGTGACCAAGAAATGAAATTTCAGAAACTCCAAAAACACATTTAGTAATATTAATTATTAACCCATAATTTTGTAAACATTCAAACACAGTTCATAAATGAATTACATGATCATTCTCACTATTACTGGCAATTAACAAATCATTTAAATAAGGAAAAACAAAATCTAAACCTCCCATTACATAACCAAAATGGTAAAAATTAAAATTCATATAATCCAAATGGAGTGATTACAGAAGTTTTTTTTATACCTGGTTCATATACAGGAATTTGATTAAATGCCATCACTATATCGATTTTACTAAATAAAGTTTCACTGTGTAAACCCTGAGAAAAATCTTGAAAAATTGGCAAGGGATATCTGTCAGGTTTCGTTTGACTATTGAGCTTCCTGTAGTTCTCTGTACACCTCCAGTCGCAATTGACTTTAGGGACCATGTGCAAGGGACTTGACCAAAGACTTTTTGACGTTCAACAAATCCCATGTTGCAACATATAATTAAATTCAGCTTTCGCTGCATTCAATTTAATAGGGTCCAACCTGCGAGCTCTGGAGTAAACGGGGGGACCCACAGTCTCAATATGGTGTACCATATCATGTTTGATCTCAGTGGAAGGACATGTTTTCACTTTAGTGATATCCACATACTCCTGCAATAACGTATGGTATTTAGAATTACCAACTACGGTTTTAATTACCGGCAAAGAAATCTGCAAAAATTTACCACTACTGCATAAGGATGTAGCGAGATCACATTAATTTACAATTTTTTATGTTCATGATTAAACCAAAATGATCCAAAAAATCTGCGTCTAATATAGGTTTCGACACATCAGCAATTATAAACAAAAAGTCAATTTTTTTTAAGCTCCAGATCAAGTGACAATAACTTTGTTCCAAACGTTTTTATTGTGGTACTGTTGGGTGGCCGCTGTGGTGGTCGAGTGGTTATAGTGACGGACTCGTGATGCGAGGATCCAGGTTCGAACCCCACAGTGGTGGTCAGCTGAAGTTGGTTTTCTGTGGTTCCCAACTTCAAGGCGCGAATGCGAGCCGATCTCCCCGTTAAAAAGTCTCGCCACAGAGAGCAACAGGCCTACAACGTTACAAATATTCAATTATTACACTTCACTCACAATTTAAAGTACAGATGGCAGCACTGAATAATCATACACAACACTAGCTACACACTCAGACTGTTAGGTGCACTCACTTTGTTCCAGACTCTGCCACGAAGCTGGGCTGGAAGAGATCTCGGCAACGGGATAAGTCCGGTGGCAGAGACCCTGGCATTCATTCATTCATTGTGGTACCGTTGGTAGCACTAAGCGTGTAAGATGTATGTGGTCTACAACCTCTAAATGACTTGGGTAATACGCTAACATCGGAACCACTATCGACTAAAAATTGTAAATGTGATTTTGGATCACTAGCAAATAGCCGGTGACTAAAAGTCATACCCTTTAGGGCTGGGGTTACCACATCTGAGATCGGGTTTACCAGTTTAAATAACCACGCGGTTTAACATACTTATTCGCCTTACTGCCATATTTATAACGGTACCAACACAGGCGTGATTGTCACTCACCAGTTTGCTCTACCTTAGTGCCTTCATTCCGGGGCCCTTGAGGATTGAATTATCCAAAAATTTTGAAAACTGATTTTTAAGGCTTTCACTTCACGAGTTAAGTCATCAAGCTGTGATCGCAAAGAGTCCACATTTCCAACTTCTGAACAGTTGAGAGAGTTGAAATTTGTTACATCAAATACTCTATCTGTGAGATCTGACAACTCCTTGTTCGAAATAGATACCATTGAACGACATTCGACATATGCGACAGCCATATAGTCCTCAAAACACTATTGGAAAAATTCAAACCAGCTAGGTCCTTCATTTCTCGAAGCAGCGCCGAAGTTCTCGAATCACCTAGGGATAGTTCCTAAAGCAAGGTTTGGATTTTGCAAGATTGGGACACCTCAAATGTTTTAATTAGCCGATCCTTAACCACTAAGTAGGGACATTCTAGATCCGGATTTCTGGTCAAATCAGAGACAGTAAGCAAAATTTGCTGATCCAAATTTGTAATCAAGCTACAATATTCGGTACTTTCTGTAGCGATTCCAGACAATTTGAAATTTGCCTCAATTTGGGCAAAATGCAATGATGGATTTTCGATCCAAAAATTTGGTAAACGCAAGGCAATTTTACTAACATAACATGATGCTTCTGTTTGGGTTGCTATACAACCAGAATTAAACATATTGCAAATAACCCCAAGTAGGAACAAAAATATAAACAAAATGCAATAAAAAAAAAAATCTTAAAATTCAGTTAAAAATTAGGTGTATGAACATATGCAAATTAAAGTTTAAAAACGAAATTGTATAAGCATAAGCATACAAAAGCAATTTGCAGCCGGATGACACAGAAAAGAAAAACATATAGTTACCGCCCTTTGGTGTTCGCATCACAATTCTGGTCTTAAATTGCTGGAAGAACTAGGGGTCACCAGATTTCTCATTGTCGAGGGGAGGTCAGGTATCTCCAGTAGATAGCTGCTTCTAAAAATAGGATCCTTACAGACGATGTCAGACAGGATTAAGCGTGTTCATCTCTTACAACGGATTAAGACTCACGGAAAGACATGACACAGCGGTAACAAGTAACAGGTTTATTGCAACAATTAATAGTTAAACATGATTACGTTAGAAATTAAGATATGCTACACAGCACTAAGGGCTGAGAGCAGACAGAATATAAATTCACATTTGAGAATTAATGGCTATAACCAGCGATTATAGCCATTTTGTGGATATAGTCATCACATTTTTGTGGATATGCAAATGACATGATACGTGCAACAACTGTGGATCAGTTGTGATGAAGGTTGGCAGTGACTCCTTGTACGTCACTACGAGCAGAACATCCCCTGAAGCGATGATGTAGGGTTAGCAGTGACAGAATTAGCGTACCGACACAATATCATTTTGTGCAAGAATTTCAATAATTTGTTTTAATATGTGTGCTTTATTGGAAAATGGCCGCTGTGGTGGTCGAGTGGTTATAATGCCGGACTCGTGATGCGAGGATCCGGGTTCGAACCCCACAGTGGTGGTCAGCTGAAGTTGGTTTTCTGTGGTTCCCAACTTCAAGGCGCAAATGCGAGCCGATCTCCCCGTTAAAAAGTCTCGCCACAGAGAGCAACAGTCCTACAACGATAAATCATTCAACCATAACACTTCACTCATAGTTAGTAAAACTGGGGGCAGATGACAGCACTACACATAACAAGCATTACACAGAAACAAACTTTACGTCAGGTTGCACTACACGTACACGCACATTCCCGCATGTACCGATTCGTTGGGGGGGTTCCGCGGGGGGGGGGGGTGCATGTGTGGTGTAGCAGTAGTAGGTAGGGGCTCGGGGATCCATGATGTTCTTAAGTCATCCACCTCGTTGGGCAATTTGCCTGTTGTGGCGTTGTATTTGTATTTGTAAATATTGCTCATCTTGGTAAGTTATTTAATGTATATATATTTAATATACTTAAATGTTTACAAAAATATTGTTTTCAAAACATATTTCACAATCAATGAGGTTATTATATGTTAATAATTAATGGAATTCTTTTTTTCTTCCAGTTCTTTCTATTTCTTCCAGTTCTTTCTATTTCTTCCAGTTCTTTCTATTTCTTCCTGTTTTTTTCAGTTTCTTCCACTGTCTCGGAAGAAATACGTTTTTTCCACAAGAAACCCAACACTGACTGTATACAGCTTTAAGAAACTAAGATACTATATATGAAAAAATATATATACTTAATCATTTTCATGTTTTATAATACAGTGTTAAATTGAAAACACATTTTTCTCATTTAATTTCTTGTTGGTCCCCCGAATGCATTTGTGACTAAATCTTCACTGGAGAGTGTAAGTAATATAATGTTATAATATTCCAAAATAATTTCATCAAGCATTTTTCTAGAAATCAAAAAAACTTTTGTGAACACTGTTTAACCATAAGTGAACACAGACTTATGGCTAAACAGTGTACTATATAGAAAAGAACCTTATTTATGAACTTTCATTTTTCATTATTTTAAAACAGATTTAGAAAATGAGCAGAATCAATAATCTGTATTCAATTATATTGAGAGCCAAAAATAGAATAGGGTAATTTTTATGGTTTCATCTGCTTCATGCACTTTTTATTTAGATTTCTCTCCCGATTAGCTTGGACTTCAACAAGCAAAATATTTCTCTAAAAAGCTGTTGTCCATCTACATATGCCAAATATTCATAACTCTTCCCTACACTGTTTCCTGTATATTTTAGTTATGAAATAGCCCTTTCACTTGCTTTGAAGCTGGTTTTTACATCTTATGACCGTAAAATTTTAATGTAGTTTACAAAATAAATGTTCACAATGTTTTAAAAAAATATTTTATGGAAAAAATACCTTTTTCCAGAAAAACAAACATGACTAGTCTCTGGATCAGTCACAAATCTGGAATCCTTATACCCCCAACCATTCCATTTTAATAGTTCTTGTCTGTAAAAAGCACAATGACATCAAGATTAAAAATGAAACTCATTTTGTCAAGTTCAAATTGAACTATAATACTCAATAAAATATTACTTCACAACAAAACCAATAAAGATAATTAAAATAGGGATTGGAAGAATCCCAGGTAACACATGGCTGAATTTACAAAAATTTTCATAAAGCTATTTTTATATCACTTGTTTTTTCTCATAATCACTCAAATTTAATAAAGCATTAATAAATAAACTACAAATTTTATCATTATAAGCAAAAAATATGAACACCAAAACTTTTTTTTTATATAAAAACAAAATTTATGTAATATGAAAGATCATTGAGCCCAAATTAGCTTGATGGATTAACTTTTTTTTGTGGAGAAGTGATTTTTTATTTGTGAACCCCCATTAAAGTCAACTCCCCCATCAAAGTGAATGAGTGGTGGCAACTCAGTATTGAACAGGCAGTGCAGACATCTCAATTCAATTGATGTACAACCAAAGGGCCATTCAGCATCAGCTAAATAAAACAAATTCTATTGCCAAGATTGCTTCTTGCACAATTGGGGGAAGTGTTTCTGACTTGCATGATGTTGCTTAATAGTTTACACATTTTTATTCTTTCACAGATTTAATGAGTTTTGGTAAAAAAAAATGAGCAAACTCAAATTTTAACACAAAAAGGGTCATTCCATTTCAAATCACCCGGCGAAATGCCATAATGACACCCATAGTCTCAGATTTTAATGATTTTTCTTTATTTGTTGCTTTTACCACCCTTATTAACAGTGTGAAATATTATTTGCATATCTCTAAAACTTTTTGAAAACAAAAATGTTGAAATTTTTAAAAAAATGATGCAGGTGACTTTTCCAAGGCTCAATTTCTAAGTGGCATTGTTTGAGAAAATAAATCGTAACTTTTCAATTTTCAATATATTCAAGTGAAATTTTCACTAAAGTGTTCACAAAAATACAGAATATGAATAAAAATAATTCATACGCTTCATTTGAAATTTACATGCAAAAACATTATGTAAACTTTGTTTCCGTGGAATTTTTCGTTAGAAAAAATACAATTTTTCTAACATATCTTTAGACCAGAGGCACAGCAGTTACCAAAACAACTTTTATTTTAAATTTCTCCTAAATATATGAAGTAAAATACTGGAGAAAAAAAATAATAGTTATTTGACCGTTAATATATTTATTCTGGCTCGCAACACAAAATTCATCGAAATAAGGCAAATAAGGCATAAAAAAATCTGGCAACGGGAGGAGGAGGCTGCTGAGCTTTCCCGCTGTGACATCTTGCTTACCTAAACAATTTTTTTTTCTTTCCAAATTATTTTTTATTTAAACTTCAACTAAACCTTTTAACGATAAAGTAAATTAAATTTAGTAAATGTAATAGGTGCATTAACTGTCTGTTTATGGAAAACATGAATTCAACATCAGGTTCATGCGTTCAATGTGAAGAAAACATCATAGTTGAGGATGAAAAAATTGTCTGTGTTAAATGTGAAGCGTATTATCACTTCTATTGCGCTGGTTATAATGAGAAATCTTTTCGAAAAATTGCCAAAAGCCGTAAAGCCAACTGGGTGTGTGTAAAATGTGCATCTAGGGTGATATAATGTGCCAGAGGGTGATATCCGTAAACCCAAAACGCAAAGTGAGTCATCAATTATTAACTCTTTTGATCAAGAAACCGTCGTCGAACCAACTCCGACCTGTGCGCTGAACATTTGTGATACTGTAAGTGAAACGATGGGCCCTCTGTCACAAAAATCTACTAAACTCATTTCATGTATCGCCTCCATCTTCGAAAAACACATCCAGGCACTCATGAGTCTCATGACACATCAATTTTCAACTCAATCCCAGGAACTAACCTCACTGAAAACAATAGTTGAAAACCAGCGATCAGAAATACAAGATTACAACAACAAAATGATGTCACTAGAAGTGGAGAACGGCGCTTTAAAATCTCAATTGACAAACCTTCAAATTGATATTGCCGATCTCCAACAATACTTGAGACGATCAAACATTGAAATTACCGGTCTTCCGGAAATTGAAAATGAGAATTTGAATGAAGTTAAGTCAACGATCCCGCAAAAACTTGATATTATTGACTTAGAACCCGATGTTAACATAATCTATCGTGTTCCAACATCAAGAAAAGATAAGATCAAGCCTATCATCATGCAGTTCAAGACCAAAAAATTCCGTGACATCTTCTATAACATCGCCCGTAAATCTAAGATTTGTGCATCTGAGATAAACAATCGACTCAGACCCCACACAATTTATTTCAATGAGCACTTGGCACCATTTGTTAAACAGGTATTCTATTTTGCAAGGAAATTTAAAACTGATAATGATTTTAAGTTTTGTTGGACGAGAAATGGAAAAGTATATTTGAGACAATCGGAGGAATCTAGGGTGTACAAAATTAGTCATCTCGATGATCTAAATTGCATTAATTAACATGTATAAAACCCTTAGTATAAGAATGTACACTCTGGATGCACTCCGATTTCGTTCATGTTTCTTTGTCCAAAACATTGCTGACGAAATTATAGATATATTGTTTAACTGCTCATATAATTCGCATTTACGTCTTCGATGCAACACAATTCATATTTTAATTTGTTCAAAAACAGCATTGAACATTTATTTGTTCAGTTTCCAAAGTTGCCCTCTCACTTTTGCCATGTTTACAAATTTTGCTACATCTATACTCTAGTTGAATTTGAATCTTGTCAAATTTCCTTCCGGGTGCTGTTGGATAGCTATTTTTATAAATTTAAATTCCTTTGGAATGTGCGCTAATTTGAAATATCATGATATCAGCACCCTGGAGGAATTTCATAATTTTTGCTTATTCATAATGATTCCAATGACAATTTTTGCTCGATAAATATAGTTCATTTTAACATACGAAGTGTTAGGGCGAATTTTGACCAACTTCTTGTTTTATTGAATCAATCATTTAAATATATTCATATTTTGGTGATATCAGAGGCTTGGGTCTATGAGGATGAAATTAATCTTTATACTCTGACTATAATTTATTCACTCGCTGTAGAAAGTACAACAATTCCAGGGGAATTTTTGTTTACACTCACATATCTCTTAAATTTTTAGAACTTGGTGGTTTTTCAATGCTTACTAGTGAATTGATTGTAATCCAAGAGCAAACATTAAAATTCACTATACTAAATCTGTATAGATCCCACTCATTTGCTCCCAATCAATGCATAGAAGAACTCGATTCCATTTTAAAAAATATTAAACACAGAGATGTTGTTATCGTAGGAGATATTAATATTGATATCTTAAATACTATATGCAGTATTCAATCTGCTTACTTGGATATGCTCTCTAGTCATGGCTTCACTCCTTTAATTTCCAATATTACTAGGCCACATTCATATTTGTGCATTGATCACATATTTATTCGCTGTTCAATTAAAATCGATGAAATCTCCTCAGCTATATTCACCACTACCCTAACTGATCACTATCCAATCTCTTGTAAGTTAAAGTTTTTTTTGTCTAATCCTAAACCTGCTAATGGTAAAAAAAAAATTATTAAAAAAATTGATCTCATCGGAATTTCATCATATCTTCAAAATTACAGTTTTGCGATTACGAAAAATACCCCAGTGCTGAATTTTGATCAATTTATCTTTAAACTCGAAACTGTAATTAATAATTATACAAAATACCTTCATATAGAAAATAAAAAAAAACATAACAAGCCTTGGATTCAGGCGCGGATCCAGGGTGATGTGTTGGGGGGGGGGGCGATTTTTTACAATGAAGATGTCGATCGGTGAGACCCAACCTAGTGTCCGCAGGTGCCAAACGTACTTAAAATTAAAAAACTAATAAAAAATTAATTAAGAATTAAAATTATTTAAAACTTTCAATTAATTTTCATTTAAAAAATTAATTGAACATTAAAATTAATTACAATTACATTTAATTGAAAATAAAAATTAATTTAAATGAAAATTAATTAAAAATTGAAGGCAGTTAAAATCTAAATTAAAATTTATATTTATAAAAATTATATTTTTTCAATATGCAACACACTTATTTAAAAAATTGCTTGCACCAACTGGTGTTACAATTAATGAATAAGCTGTTTTTGATAATAAATTTCAACGTTTGTGCCGGCTACCCTCACAAAAAATACCGTACGAAAAAAAAGTTTGAGGTGCAGACTGAATAATGTGTGTTATATTTATAAACATTGTAAGAAATTCTGATGCACATTACCAGCTAAAAATGTTTTTTTATTAACATTATCATGAGCAATTGTACAAATAAATAAAAACTTTGCAGATGAAAAGAGAGCAGAATATGAAAAGCGTATGAAGAATTGGTATTTTAAAATGTTCCTAGAATACTACTTCTTCCTCCTTCGCTTGATAAAAATTAAGGCTTACAGTTAACCGGACAAAACAATGTGCACAAATAAAAATTCATCCGAATGTATTCGATAAATGCTTTTTTCCAGCTTTTCAAGTCAAAGTAGAGAGATACTTTCCGTTTAAATTTAATTTTTTTGATCCCTGTGAAAGTATTAAACGTTTCTCTTTGTGACGTTATGATAACAATTAGGCAAAATAATATGAATAAAATAAGGATCTCGGTCAACCAAAGGAAATGCATTCTAAGCTAACTCGGATACAAGAAACCTCGTTTAAGAGAGACGATCCTTGAACATTTGAAGGAAAGAACAATTATCTAAAGCCCTGACCATGGCCTCCACATCCTAGAGCGGGGCCCCTAGGCTGAAGCCTCTAGTGGGCCCCCAGACCAGACTTTTCACGGGCCCCTTTATAGTTAATTTATAGCTTAAAAAAACAAAAAAAATTATGAGAATCGTCCCCGGCCCTGTCAGCTCCACCCTTGGGAGCATGAACTTTACGCACAACAACAAAGTACTTATCAAATAAATAGGTAGGCTACTACGCGCACACTGACAGCCCCCTTACCCGTAACGGGTCGCACTGAGCTTGCGAAAAATTCTTGTGACCGCTCAAACTTTAAACGACTTCATGCTTTCCGATAAAAAGCTGAACCTATGCGCGCAGCTTTTGTCCTCTCATATGTAGGGTCCGTGAAAAGGCAGTTTCGGTTTCAGTACAGCACAGGGTAGATGTTTTTCCTGTTCAGATTTTGAATGCCGGTGATGGGATCGGCCAAATGAGCTTTGTTTAAATGATTCCAGGTGAGCCCTCTGTGGTATGTCTCGTTCGGTAGAGAATTCTATCTATTTGCCGGCAGATCCATGTGGGGCCCTCAACTGGCTCTGCTCGTCTCGTACTAATTCATATCAGCTCAGTACTCCTTACTCGGCGCTGGACCCGACCAAAGGGACTTTGTTTCCATCCATGGGGTCCCTAAGGTGGTCCCTCTTGTTTCGCTCAATACCTTGTTTAGTATTTACTCATGATCTGCTTGGCGTATGCACTGAAAAGGTTCGGAACCGCTGCTGGAAACTCAAGCATCCAAGGCCGAGCTCAACTCACTCCAGCAACTTTTCGTGTTCACGTATACGCTTCGAGGACTTGGCGATTGGTGTAGAGAACATTAAGCCGTCTTCTTTCAGTTACTCACGTTCTAGACAGTTAATTTTTCTTTCTGTGAATAATTTTATAGCACTCCAAACTTGTATCCTTTCTTAAAATGAAAATAAGTACTATACACAGTAAAACACCCATTTATGACATGTCTGTATTTACAAATAATACCTTTAACTTCCTCATTTATCACTTATAATTTTCAAACGAGACGATAAAATTAAAAAAATTACAAATTTCCAGCTTTGTATACCCGATTTATGAAAATATTTTGCGTCTGAAACCCATTTTTGTCTTCAAATAAAGTTTCCCATCCTACTACGTATAGAGTCAGACTTTCAATAATCCCTCCAGTAATCCAGTGTTTTTAGGCCGGTTTTCTCCGAGCATAGAAGAGGAAAACATAGTGCACACATGTTTATGAGCAGAAGTTTGTTATTTAAATGGACTTTTTCCATCAATTTGCAGTAATTCTGCGATTTCGTTAACCCAGTGCACCCTGGTGTGATATGTGCCAGATTAGCGGTTGGCAGCGAAGTGGTTTTTTTAAAAAAACCACTTGGTTAAAACCAAGGTTTAAACCAAATAACCCTGGTGAGACATGTTTACTTTTAAAATTTTAAACCAGAGGCCCCTCTGCATTTGAGGCCCCCGCCCGCGGGGAATGCGTTAAGACCATAGAGTAAGAATAATATTTTTTATATATTTATATCTTTATGATAATATATTTATATCTTTAGTCTATGGTTAAGACGGTATTGTCTAGAGTGCGTGTAAGTAACGAAACAATTACCAAAACCAGCGTCAAACACGTGTGACCAAAACAGGGTGCAAACATGTAAATGACTAAAAGGTCCGTCCCACGAGAGTTTGCTAGGGGACGCTGGGTAAGATAATGAAAGTTAATAAAAGTCTTTGTCGGACATAAACCGCAAAAATAACAGCGGGCGTGAAGTAAACCGTACTTGTTCGGTCATTCACAAAGGAAGACGCTCGTCCCTCTGCCTTTGTATTGAAAGCCATAAAAAATTATTGCTTCCCCGAGGCGACCGCGGATCCTGACAAAGACTTTTATTATCTTACCCAGCGTCCCCTAGCAAACTCTCGTGGGACGGACCTTTAAAAGAGTGACTTTAACACAGGTGTACTTGCAGGAGTGGGGCTATAACATGGGATGGAAAATTCGTGGATAGAGTAGTCAAGAAAATTAGACTAGAGTGGAAGAAGGGCGGTGAAATTTGTGTAGCCTACAGGCGGCAAAACCGTAAATGCGCTTCTGACTGAACATCAAAATTACTCTCAATCTCCTAACCTGAATCTCTGGTTCGGTTTCAAATAAACAACTCATAAAGGATGAAAACTTTAATTTGGAACCACCTTAGCACGAGTTTCAGAGAATTACTAATCAGGAAATATAAAATCTTGGAAACACAAACACATCCCACAAATACACGAAATACTAAATGGTAAATCTTGCTTATTCGAATAGGACGTCAAGATAAAATATGAAAATGTTCTTAAATATGAAAACATAACATTGAAAAGTTATTGAAACAAGTATGACTGTTTTCGATAACAAGAAATAATTGACGCATATTTCAATAAAATACGTGAGTACTAATTTGTCTACATAATTAAGAAAAATTTAAGAGTAAAAAACTTCCTAATGAAATTCTAATATTGCGTGATTTAAAATAATAAATTTCTTATTCAATTTTGTGCAGACTATATGGTTGTCAAAAACCTATTCAAAAACAGTTTTTCGCCACAGATACGTTAAATAGCAAAAGCTTACTTTAATGCAAATCGGAATGATTTTTATTAATATTTAATTATGATTATCAAGTGCACAATATTAATTTTCAGATTTTTTGTCTGAAAAGATGGTGGTTAAATTTAATTCCCGCAGAACATCCGACACCACACAATCAATTTTATATAGTGGATTCCACTTATAAAGTTCCTCAAGGCCGAACTCTTAGAACCTTTTCCCGCTTAGTGCGATTCATTTTCGTGGTCCCATCTTCAACTAATGCTCAGACTATAGCGACATTGCAAGCGGAAAAACGCTTTATGGCGGTTTTTGGAAAAGCGTTATACGCGCGATCCACTTATAATGTTTAATCCAGGTACTTATTTCAAATTACAAAGGCTTTAATTATTAGATGGGGCCGAGGCCTATATTTTCATAGATATTATAGAGAAGCTAGGATGAGGAGGTAGGTTTGGTGCCCCGGGCGCTGGACAGGAGGGGGGGGGGCATGAATTTCAACCTTTTACCTGCCCTTTAACATTACAAGGGACACCAAGATGCTCACCAAGCATCTGGTTGCGGCGCTACTCTTAGAACATTTTCCCGCTTAGTGTGATTCATTTTCGTGGTTCCATCTTCAACTAATGCTCAGACTATAGAGACGTTGCAAGCGGAAAAACGCTTTTATGGCGGTTTTTGGAAAAGCGTTATACGCGCGATCCACTTATAATGTTTAATCCAGGTACTTATTTCAAATTACAAAGGCTTTAATTATTAGATGGGGCCGAGGCCTATATTTTCATAGATATTATAGAGAAGCTATGTGTGTTCAAATGCTCACCTTCTGCAGCAGGGCTTTTGAGCTACGTTTTCGAGGGGGGGGGGGCTTTGCTGAGATTTTTCATACTTTTAGGCCCCACTATAGTGAATTTGTAGAGTGAAAATCAAAAAATGATAAGAATCGTCCTGAGCCCTGTTAGCCTCACCCTGTGGGGGAACCCCCCCCCCCCCCCGTTAATGTCATTATCAGTGAATCCGTAAGCGAATGCAGCTTCATTCTCTGGGAAAACCCCAGATGTGCTACAAAAAGTAATACAATTAATTTTCTTAACACCCATTTATTTTAAAATTTTAAAATTTTTGCTTACTGAAAACAGTTTTTTTCGAAGACATGGCCATTTTTTGATCCACGTCAAGCTTGCGGGTTTCAGGACTGAATTTAAAAAAAGAGAGATAACAAACGCTAGAAAACGATGATTCATCTTATTGGATGGCTTGTGCTTTATTGCGCGTTACCAAGAAAACTGAAGGGTGTACATTTTTTTGCCTCTCTACACGAGCCCTTAGGCGCTAGGAGGTACGTTGCAGCGAAAAGGCAGCGTGACAGCCGAATCGCATGGAATCCCTGTAGAACCTTGGTGGGAATACAATTGACCCTCCTCCGGCTATGACTTCTTTATTTTTTCGATCTTACCAGCAGAAGAAATCTCAAGGTGGAACTTAAGGAACAAATTTTAGGGAAAGGAACTTTGAGAAAAAAAGGAAATTAATTAAAAAATTAAGGATTAATAAAGAAAAAAGTCAGGTAACTGGAGTTATGTTTGCTTGAAGGCTCTTGGGAGGGGCGATCGCCCCTTCACCTATTGTTTAAAGGCTCTTGGGGGGGGGCATCGCCCCCCCCCCCCCCCGGATCCGCCACTGCTTGGATTACACCTGCATTGGTCAATTTGACCAAGATTAAACAAAAACTTTACTTGAAATCTAGGAAGTATCCGTATGACTTATTAATTCAACAAGCTTACAAAAATGTAACATCATTTCTCAAAAGTCAAATAAAATTAACAAAAAAAAATTTTTACACTACTAAATTTTCTAACTGCAATACATCAGCTAAACGCTGGAAATTCATTAATAAAATACTTGGATCAGAGAAAAAAAATAAAATAATGCCCTCAGAAATAAATTCCCAATTACTAGCTAATAACTTTAATACCCATTTCATGAATATTTCAGAACATAAACAGTCACAAAATGTAATTTTAAACAATATATGCACACTAATGACAAATTTTCTTTCTTTCTGATGCCTACTGATCAGTATGAAATATCAAAAATAATTAAATCACTTCCAAATTCTGCTTCCTGTTTTGACAGTATAACTACAAATATTCTCAAAAGTCATCAATATTCTTCAAATTTTGGCAACTCTAATTAATAATTGTATTGAAAAGAGGGAATTTCCTGGATCTTTAAAATCTGCAATAGCAATTCCTATTTATAAAAATGGAAATTCTAATGATTTGAACAATTATAGACCTATTTCTAGTTTACCCTCCACATCTAAAGTTTTTGAGATGATCCTCAAAACTAGGATTTACTCTTTCTTAAACCACAGTAAATTCTTTTCCTCCAATCTGAATGGATTTCTACCAAAAAGAAACACTGAATCTGCACTTTTAAACTTTACTGAATATGTGTATAAAAATATCAATTTATCTCAAAAAACTATAGGCATTTTCTTAGATATTAGAAAAGCATTTGATAGTGTTGGTCACAGAGTTCTGCTCTCTAAATTGCATTCTTGTGGTATCAGAGGCAATGGTTTTAACATTCTCCACTCATATCTTACTAACAGAACTCAAAGAGTAAAATGTAATGCTCATTTCAGTAATTTTATGAATATTATCAGCAGAGTCCCACAAGGATCTGTATTAGGCCAGTTATTATTCATTACCTTTATTAATGACTTATGTAATCTGAAAATAAATGGTAAAATCATTACATTTGCCGACGATACTGTCATTCTCTACTCTGGAACAGATTATCAACCACTTATCACAACAATTAATAGTGATCTAATTACAATTCAAAACTGGTTTATTAATAATAATCTTAAGTCAAACATTTCTAAAAGTAAATATATTAATTTCTCTTTACGTAATATTCCATCTCTTGAACATAACATAATACTCCATGAACCAAATTGTATCATTATAATTCATGTAATTGCCAACGTCTTGAACAAACTACTAAGATAAAATACCTTGGTATTCATGTTGACCAGAATCTAAAATGGCTTTCTCATATTAACCATTTAAAAGATAGATTGCGTTTCATGTTATACAAGTTTTATCATCTCAAACCTATCGTGAGTAAAACCTTTCTACTAACATACTATTACTCAATGCTTCAATCTCATTTACTGTATGGTCTCTCAGTCTGGGGAAGCGATTATGTATCTAATGTTACTCCTATTTTGTCTCTACAAAAAAAATTATCAGGCTATTGATGTCTGATTATAACACTCCATCTAAAGAACTATTCCATCAACTCCAGATCTTACCTCTACATTACTTATATTTTTATAGATCAGCCCGCACATCTGCTCGCCTTAATTCCACTTATTCACTACCTCTGGTTCACAAAACTATACTCAAAAAACATTTCAGTTTTCTCGTTCCAAAATTTTATAATACCCTCCCCATTGAGATTAAAGAGGCAACTACATTCTCGAGTAGCAAAACATATCTTAAATTCCATCTTTTCCAAATTCCAGATATTGAGATCCACTTTTAATTTCATCCTCAGACTTTTTCGCTTAAACATAACTCATTTTCTCCCCTTTGCTTTATCAACTCTATGTACGAACAAATTTAAAAAAGTGAAAAAAAAAAAAAAATTTCGTCAACGTATCCAACCTTTTGCTCACAAAAACTTGAACAATTGCTAATGCATCGCATTGGCACAGATGTACAGTACTGTATTCCGTATATGTTTAATTAATGTTCTCACATTGCGTAAGTGTTTCAGCACCTTAAACCCCATTACATATATATTATTCACACCAATTGTATATATCTTGCCACAACCTATTGTTATGCTAAATTTAATTACATTTCTCTCTTTCCTTTCTCATATTTTATTTTGTTTCTGTTGTTTATTTTTCATGTATCATTATATTACATGTTTCTAATTTTGTTTCATTAATTATAATTTTTTTATTTGTCAAGAATTTTAATTTACTGTACTAATCTTACACAAACATTTTGACTGTAACAACCAGTATGGGACTAGTGTCTCCTTGGTTGTTTTGTGATTCTATATGAATATTTATATTTCTTGTAATGATTTGAAATAAATAAATAAAAATAAGACTGGATCGCTCCGATTTCAAATCATTCAACTAGATACTGAAATGCAACTCATCCCAGATTCCAATTTTTTTTTTTTTTTTTATTACTTCTACCATCCTTGTTGACCATGCGGAATTTCATACATATATCAAAAACTTTGAGAAAAAAAATGTTTTCTAACCTCACGAATGACGTCTCTTAGGCTAACCCCTTTCAAGCAATATTATTAATAAAAATATATCATAACTTAAATTCTCACAAAAAAATGTAGATTATGACTAGGAAAGAAAATTTAAACCTTTGCATTAAAAAATTGGATTGCAAAAAAACGTTGAAATTTAATATTTGATTCTTTTTATAATAAAAAAACAATGGCTCACCTTTGCTTTTTCATTTACAAAAGCTCTCCTGCTTTTCGCAACGCATATGCAGTGACATTAAACTCTTCACAGATTTTTTTTCTTATTCCATGAAGCAGGGGCCAGAGTTAAAATGTGAAATTTTTCCCTTGTTGTTATGGTTAAATTGAGTCTTTCTTCGAATTGACTCTATCAAAATAATATAATTTGCTTCCGATTTAATATCTTTATTAAGTGTGCTTTGAGATTCATTTTCTGGTAATTCTTCTTCAAAAACTTTACAAACCTTTGATTTTAAAGTGTTATAGGCAGATTCAACTTTTCTTTTGGCATAGTTTGACCTGCACTGTGGAGCTCAGGGGCGGTCTTAGGGCAGTGCAACCGGTGCAATTGCACCGGGCGCCATATGAGAAGGGCCGCCGAAATATAAAAAAAATAACAATGAAAAATAACCGAGACGAGAATTTAAAAAAAAAAAGGTTTGAGTGTATATAATATTACGGTTATTTTTTTCAACAAGAAAAGAATCGATGGGCAGTGCACCTATATACGTACAGTACATAGCGATTTTGGTCAGATAAAAATACACCCTCTGTTGAGCTCTTTCCATTCGTCCCTGCAGGAGATTTTGGGGGGAAGACGAAATTTCTTTCTTTTTTGTTGTGCTGTAAAAAATAAAAATAATGGAGGAATCGCCCTCGGACATCCAATTTTTCTACTAGCGAGAGCAAAAGTGTTTTCCTGTGTTGTCAGGAGTATTACCCGGTGCTTTAGCTGGTGTTTGCCTGCCCCTTTTGTTTCTTAGTACTGGGTCTGAAAGGGATAATTTCAAATGAAGTTCATGAGTTTTATAAATATGAAAGGAAAAAATCATACAAAGAAATATCACTTTAATTTAACCACTTTTATTATCATCTTAGCCCGTGCGTGCACTACACTAATTTCACCATGAAACTCAATTAAAAATTAAAATAAGCATGAAGATTGATCCTTTGTGATGAGTACCCTACATAAATGTGTGACATTTTCCTTTTTTAATGTTTTTAAATCTCTTAATTAAATCCAACAAGTTGGGTGTTATGCTTGTTTACAAGTTAAATAGCATTAATCCTATTCTAGGAAGAAAGCTTCCCAGACTTCTTTATCACTGAATATCCAACCAAGAGGTGTGGGGGGGGGGGGGACAATCACCACACCAAGAGTCTGATAATATGGTAGAATGAATCTGTCCTGTATTTTACAGGACAGTAATGACTAGCAAAAAAATGCCTCCTCTGACACATCACTCTGTATTCACACCTGAAAGGGGGGGGGGGCTGACTACTGTTTTTGCACCGGGCGCCACCAGGTCTAAGACCGACCCTGGTGGAGCTACCATACAAATAGTTAATAAGGTTTTCGCTGCCATCATTTGATAAAAATTGTTTTTTCGGGTTCGAAGACCGTCGTCCGTTTGAGTTTGTTCTCAACGTTTCCCCAACACTAGTGGTTGGCATCATCAGGAGAATTGATAAACTGGATCAAAGTCAAGTTTTCCGGAGTCTCAGGTTGTATTTATGCACATAAGTGGCTTGAACTACACTATTGTTTTGCGATTGGTCAGTTGATTCTATGGCTGGCAGCGTATTGTAAACAGTTGTTATGCTGGTAGAACCTGATTGGCCGAGAGATGTGGAGTTATCTGATTGGCTGTTGTCATCATTCTGTTGCTGGACCTTGAAGGGGAAGGTTCTTGTTCTTCTGAGAGCTGGTGTCCAGGATCTGCTCAATTTCAAAGTTTCTTCTCTTCTATTATAGCTGTTTTTGTGCTTGTATATTTCAATAGCCTCTCTGTAGATTCGTGGGAAGAAGTGGTCAACATTAGCTATTACCTGTGTTTTGCTGAACTGTACACTGTGGTTGTCGTAAAGCGCATGCTCTGCCACCGCCAACTTTTCTGTTTGGCCCATTCTGCAGCATCGTTCGTGCTCTTTTATTCTCGTGGCCACAGATCTTTTTGTGGTTCCAATACCTGACCACAGGTGCACAGTATTCGGTAGATCCCTGGTGTTGATAGAGGGTCACGGTGGTCTTTTGCTGATCGCAGCATTTCACATATTTTTCTGGTTGGTTTGAAAATGGTCTTTATACGATGTTTTTTCATGACCTTGCTGATTCTTGCCGTCACTCCGGGGATAAAAGGCAGCACAGCTTTTCCTGATTGTGACTGCTCATTTTCCGTTGGTGATTCCTTGATGGAGCGTAAGGCTTTCTTTATGTCGTCTTTCGTGTACCCATTAGAGCGGAAAACTGATTTCAAGTGCTCAATCTCTTTACCTAGATCTTTTCCTTCACATAGTCTTCTTGCCCTCTCGATCAAGGTTTTCAGTACGCCTCGTTTTTGGTGAGGATGATGATTGGAGAGCTTATGCACATATCTGTTGGTGTGAGTAGGCTTACGATAAATGCTGTGGCCTAAACGTTGACCTTGACGGCTGACCAGAACGTCCAAGAACGGGATCTGTCCTTCTTTCTCTATTTCCATAGTGAACTTGATGTTCGGATGGATTCCGTTGAGATGGTCCAAGAATCGGTGAAGATTTTCTTCACCATGCCCCCAAACAACGAATGTATCGTCAACGTAGCGGAGCCAAATTGTTGGTTTGAGAGGCGCTGTTGTTACTGCCTGCTCCTCAAATTTTTCCATAAAGAAGTTGGCAACTACCGGGCTCAAGGGGCTTCCCATAGCTACTCCATCCGTCTGTTCATAGATGACGTTGTCCCAGGTGAAATAGGTTGTAGTAAGGCAAAGCTGGAAACGGCCTACTATATCTTTTTGGAATATTTCATCGAGTAGTCTTAAGACGTCTTTCAGTGGCACCTAAATATATTAACGGTCAAATAACCACATAATACATATGTTTATATAATTTTTTTGCATGTAAATTTCAAATGTAAGCATATGAATTATTTTTATTCATATTTTGTATGTTTTTGTGAACACTTTGGTAAAAATTTCACTTGAATATATTGAAAATTGAATAAGTTACGATTTATTTTCTCAAACAATGCCACTTAGAAATTGAGCCTCGGAAAAGTCACCTGCATCATTTTTTTAAAAATTTCAACATTTTTTTTCTCAAAAAGTTTTAGAGATATGCAAATAATATTTCACACGGTTACTAAGGATGGTAAACGCAACAAATAAAAAAAAAGTCATCGGAGACTATGGGTGTCATGGCCGGGTGATTTGACAAGGAATGAACCAAAAGTAAAGTCGAAAACCCAATACTACCTATGTTGGTACAACATTTATTATTATTTCGAATCAAATATATTTATTAAAAGCTCATTTCGTTTATGATGAAAATGATGGCTTTCATTAGAAAGCACTCCTGTTTCTTAGAAAAATGTTGATGATTTCCATCTAAAATAGTTTGGGAGAGGAATAGGTGAGGGAGACTTATGCGATACAGTACCATGTTGCATCGTCCCACTGATTGATGATTGAAGACGAGCGTGTGCGCACGTAGAAAAAAGAAAAAAAAATTGACACGATAAGAAAGAAATGTTACGCAGGAGCATTCACCTGTTTCGCATTTCATTCAGTGTAGAGATGGCCACCATTCACAAGAAACACGTCTTGGATTTGGACACAAAAGTGGAGGTCACAGATGCAAAAGATAAACAAAATTTAAGTGTTAGAGATAACAAAAAAGTTTTCTGTAGGAAAAACCTAATGTTATGACCTAATCAAACAAAAAATGTGAAATTCGAAAAGAAAGATTTGACGCATATTCAAGGAAAGTTTCAGAGAGAAAAAAACCAAGGGGTTCTAATGTCTGTCCCACTTGATTTAAGGCTCCCCCTATGGCTACATCTGAAATATCAACACTCAAGACCAATTGAGCTGTTGGAGATGGGTGTACTAAAAGTACAACTTCGGCTAATTGATGTTTACAGTCCTCAAAAGCTGTAGAAGCCTCGTAGGGCCAATCAATTCTGTGATTAGAATTTTTAGTTGAGCCCTTTAAAAATTCTGTCAATACATTTTGTTTTTCTGCTGCTTGTGGCAGGAACCTTCTGTAAAAACTTACTAGTCCTAAGAACTGCCTCAATTCTTTTAAGTTGCTAGGTTTATGGTATTCTAAAATGGCCTGGACCTTTTCAGGAAAGGGCTTGATACCCATTTCATTTATTACATGACCCAAGAATGTCAATTCTTTAAGGCCTAACTCGCATTTAGAGGCATTAAGTTTGATACCATATTTGTTTAAGCGATTGAATAGTAACTCCAAGTGATGAAGTTGTTCGTCAGCGTCCTTAGAAAAAATTAGAATGTCATCCATATAAACAAAACAAAAATCTAGGTCTCTTAAAACCTCATCCATTGAACCTTTGGAATGAAGCTCATTGAGTCTGAGCTGCATTGCAGCCCAAATAGTGTGATAACTGCAGATTTAGGAATATCTTCTTCACGTACTGGAATTGCGTGGTAAGCTCGAAAAATATCTAGTTTAGAAAATATTTTCTTGTCATGAAGTGCGTGAGAAAAATCTTGTCAGTGGGGTATAGGGTACCTGTCAGGGACCGTCTGAGCATTTAGCTTCCTATAATCTCCCACCGGACATATACCACCAGCTGGCCCATCCACAACGTGTAAGGACGATGTCCAGGGGCTCTTTGATGGCCTACAAATGCCTGTTTCTAACATGTATTCAAATTCTTTTTTGACTAAATCAAATGTTTTAGGATGCAGTCGCCTGGCTTTACAATGAACAGATGGTCCTGTCGTCTGGATATGATGCTCCGTAGACTGTTTAACTTCCTTAAAATTGATTATCAGGATTATGATATCTGGATATTTTCTCAGGAGGTCATGATATGGAGAAAATCCGTCTATTGTTTTCACCGCGGCTTGAGAGCAAGGCTTGGAATCACCTCCAATTCTGAGGTTAGTAGTAGAATCTATGAGCCGTTTCCTTTTAAGGTCCACTAATAGACCGAAGTGTTGTAGGAAATTAGCGCCTATTATGGGTACAGATACCTCAGCAATCACTAAGTTCCATTTGAATGATCTACGCAAGCTCAAGGAAAGGGGTGTAAAAAGTTTGTGCCATATGTTTTTATTTTGGAATGGTTAGCTGCAAAAAGTACCAGATCGGTGGCTCCATGAGCACCTTTTCGTGGTAGCATACACGAAACATCACTTCCTGTATCAATCAAGTAACTACAATTTGTTTGTCTGTCGCATACCTTTAACCGATGGCTGATACTCAAACCCTTATTTTCGCCACCACCTGTACTACTCGTACTACTTCCGCTACTCGTTTCCCTGAGAGAAAGAACACAGTTGTTTGCATTTGAAAGAAGAAGCACCAAAACGGTCATGATAATAACAGAGGTCATTGTTTGGGTTCTTAACATGAGGAAATCGGTGGCCTGTACCACTGCGGTTTCGGTTGTGAGACCAATGGCATTTATTTTTGAAGTGAGGTGGGTTTCTTTCCTTAGACAGTCGCTCTACTTGCAAGCTTAAATTTTCAATTTGGTTTTGCAAAAAAACCAAATTAGGTGGCGACACAGCGGTCAGTTCTGACTCTGACAGATTTATTGAATAAACCGTATGTTCTGCGGATACCTCATGGATTTTGTCAGCTATAATGGCTAATTGGGATAATTCCTCTCTCGAAGCATAAAGGATAGTTTGAATTTCAGACGGTAGTCATTGTAGCCAAATATTTTTCAAAAAATCATAGTTTAATTTATCTTTTGCCAATTCCCGCATTTGCCGCAGTAAAAATGATGTTTTTTTATCCCCTAATTCTAGGTCACTGAGCAATTCCTTTATTTCCCGACTTTCGGAGTCAAAGAACTCAGCTATGAGCCGTTCTTTCAGAGCTTCGTATTTATTTGTGTCTGGGGGTCGATAGAGTAAATTACTCACATAACTAAAAGTGTCTGAATCAACCGACGCAACTAAACTAGCAAATTTTGTTTCGTCTTGTGTGATGCCTAACATAACAAACATGCATATGGTATGACGGACAAATAGCAACTGACAAATAGTCCACATTACCGCATGAAGGCGCTGAGCTCAATGTGGAAATTGCATTCCATAACATCAACTCCCCCCCTGAATGCAAATTTTGATTGCTTACAAAAAATTATAATTCAGAAACATTATGTACACCAAGCAATTTCAGACAGTTAATATGTTTACATTGTGGGAGACCTTTGGTTAAAATATCACTTCGTGGACACATATTCTAATGATATATTATTTTCATTTAAAGCATCTCTAACAAAATGATGTCAGACATCAATATGTTTAGTACGACTATGATACACAGGGTTTTCAGCCAACTTTATGGAACTATGATTATCAACAAATATTTTATTTTCACATATATCATGTATTCCTAACTCTGAAATCACTTTCTGTAAGTAAATAGCTTCCTTAACTCCTTCTGCGAGTGCCATGTATTCTGCTTCAGTTGAACTTAAAGCAACAGTCTTTTGCTTACAGGATTCCCATGAAATTACAGTTCCACTTAGTACAAAACAATATCCAGTATAAGATTTACGATCATTATTATCATTTCTCCAATCTGCATCTGTATTCAAAATTCAAATCATTGCAACATTCAAAAATTAAACCATTAGTCGTTTTCTTCAAATATCTCAATACACGTTTTGCAGCAATACAGTGAGAATTATCAAAACATGTTAAATATTGACTTAGGTTACTGACTGCGTGCACAATATCTGGTCTAGTACAAACAGCTGAATACATCAAAGCCCCAACTAATTCCCTGTTTGGAGGGAAAATCAATTTCTTCATTACCATCAGACTTTTTCAGCTTTGTGCTAATGTCTATTGGAGTTGAAACAGGATTACAATCAGCCATGTTAAAACGATCTAAAAGATCTCTAATATAAAAAGATTGACTCATTGAAATTTTTCCATTTTTCTGATTAATCTTCACACCAAGACAATGTTTAACTAGTTCCATGTATTTAACAGATAATTCTCTTTTGAAATGCTCATTCAATTCAAATATTGTATCACAAAATCTTGAGAAAATACTAGAATATCATCCACATATACAGTTAAAATAGTTAACTTACCTTTACGTGACATAAAATATACACAAGGATCTGTAACAGTATTATCAAAACCAAAACATTTCAAAATTTGATCAAGTTTCAAAAACTAGCATCGCCCAGACCGTTTCAAACCATATAATATTTTGACCAATTTACATACTTTGTTACCACTTGATAATTCGTTCCACATATTTTTAGCTTTTGCATCTAAATCATGATCCTTTTCAGCATAAACAATATCACCTAATATATCATTCAAATATTTAGGGGACAATCCATAAAAATATTTTCTTCAAGAGTACCATTCAGAAATGCAGTTGTAGTAGCAAAATGATGCACATTTACATTAATTTTTACAGTTAGAGCCATTAACAATCTGATAGAGCTTTGGCGAGCAACAGGTGCAAATGTTTCGCCAAAATCTACACCAGGTTTTTGATTAAAACCTTGAGCAACTCTCTCTGGCCCTACTTTTATTATTATTCCAAACATATGCTTTGCAGCCTAATACTTTGAAATAGCTCACATTAGGAATTCGGGCATTCCAAATTTCAAATGGCGTCTTGTAATCAAGAGTACTTGAAGGACATCTGTTTCTAATATAGTTTGCCATTAATATAGCTTCAGCCCAAAAACAAGTAGGCAACTTCGATTGGATCAAAGAACAATGAGCCATGTCTAACAGCGTAAGATTTTTCCTCTCAGAAACTCCATTTTGCTCAGGAGTATTTTTAACACTTAATCTCCTAGTAATTCCTTCACTCTTCAAATAATTATTGAATTCCTCACTTAAATATTCAGCACCGTTATCTGATTGCAGCACCTTGATTTTACAACCAGTTTTCTTTTCCATCAATGCTTTAACCGATTTGAAAGCAGCAAGCAAACCAACATGAATGATCGTCAACGAAAGTTATGAAATAAAAAGCTTTACCTCTTGATTGTGTTCGCATAGGATCACAAATATCCGAGTGGACGATCCCAAGCTTCTCTCAACATCTCACGGCACGATTCGGAAACGATGCTCAGCTCAGCTTTCCTTCAATGCAGATTTCTAAAATCGTCTGGAAAATTCACGTTGACCAAAACGCTGACTGACCGCCGATTCACAGCCCTCTCGATATCACAAACATTTAAATGACCCATTCTTTCATGCCATCTCCCGAGATCCACTTTCCCTTTTTTTCGCGTGTCGAAAGATTCACTTGCTGTAGTTGTCATTTCACTACTCTGCAGGAAATACAAGTCTCTGATTCTGTCAGCGATGATACACGTTTTAGAACTAGCATTCCATAAGACGGCTTTCTCCTTGCTGAAAGTCACAGTAAAGTTCTTGTCACAAACATCTAATTCGTACACAAGTCGGGAACATAAATCGAGCTTTCCATATATGCCTCGCCATCTTGACCATTGATTTTTGTCTTCATATCCACCTTGCCTTTTCCAAGTACTTGAGTATGTTCACTATCCGCCAGCTTCACGTTGCTTATCGTCGAAGTTTCCAAATTGCTAAATTTCTTCTGATCCTTGCACATATGATTTGTACAGCCACTATTCAAACACCATAGATCAGTATTAGTTTCCAATTTATCTGTCAGCAGACTCACTGCCAGTTTCGATAGCTTTCTTTTTATCATTATTCAAATAACACTGCGGGATTTTATGACCTACCTTGTTACACCGGAAGCATCGAAACTGCTTTCTTTTCGCAAACAATTTCTTCTTGACAAGTACCGAAAAACCACCATCACTTTGATGTTGATTACTAACACCACATGCACTGAACTCTTCGCAAATTTTTATCTATTGCGCTCCTGGTTTCGGAAGGTTGTCTCGTGATTCGATTGCACAAAGAAAGTTCTCGAAGCTCTCCGGAAGACTATACAACAGCATTATAGTTAGCAAATCGTCGTCTATATGTATATCCAGTTCCTCGAGTCGATCAACATCAAAAAAGTTCTGCAGATGGTCTTGGATATCTGATTCCGGTTTCATTTTTAGATGCAGTAATGACTTTGGAAGAGTTGCTTTACGAGCAGGACCTTTCGACTGATAAATGTCCCCAAGCTTCTGCCATATTTCCTTTGCGGTTTCACATTTCTATACTTGTTTCAACTCCAACGGCTGAATTGAAAGAATAATGTCCGCTTTCGCCTTATCATCACCATTTCCCCATCTTGAGAGTTCTGCTCCCTCAGTAGGTTGTTCACCCGTGATGTATGTCCATTCATTGTTTTTCACTATAGTTCGTTGCAGGTTAACTTTGCAGTGAAGAGGAAGCTACGAGGGAACCGCATCACTCGTTGCTATGACAACGAAAGCCTCTTAACCTATGTATCGATGCGCTGCCTCTGTAAAGTATGGCTGATTCTCGCAAATCTCGCAGAAAAAAATATTTTTTACGTGTAACGTAATGCTTGTAGAAAAAATTGCAGTCAGTTAGTAACAATTAGCTAAAGGGGAAAAAAGCATCGTCGATACTTTCAGAAATTGAAGTGCGGTTTTTTAAAAAAAAATCTTTTTTTTTTTTTTTTTATTGAAAAGTATCTTAGTAACTCCTATTAACCCGGTTTTCACGTTTGAATTTGGGAATAGCCCCAAATAATTATAATAAAAATGATAAGGAAAAATTTAGAATTCTTTTACTCATTTTTCTTGCCTAAATTTCCGTCGCTCACCCACCCGAACGCATATACGTCAATGGCACTTGTTATCACTACAGTTTTAGTCATTTTTTACGGATTCCCATTCTATGGAATCCTCACTTGAAGTTGGAGAACTATCGGATTCTCTATTACTTATTAATTGTTGCTCCAACATGTGTTCCATCAGGCCATCTGCAATCCAAAATTCCTTCCTTTTCAATAACGTGCATTATGCATTATTGCCAAAAATAACGGAGAACGTTTTAGTGTGTTTCTATCTCTGGTGAAAAGAAAGATACAACTGTCACAGAAGGAAAAAATACACTGCAAGCCTAAACCATTGTGGATCTCTCTCTCTCTTGCTTATTTATATTCATCTGGAGAGACACAGAAGGGGCATCTGGAGGAACAGCCTCTGCCGTGGGGGAGAAGATGGCGTGTTGGTGTGGGGGCAAAAGAGACATTACTTATGTCGACACCCTCCGCTATCAGCTATTGGAATTCAGAAACCACCCCTATCCTATGAACACGGCAAGAAATAGATAATTTAAAAAAAGGGGGGCGCCTGGAACCGTAACCTACACCCATAAAGAGAGCCTCTCACAACGGTATCGGCGCTGTCGTGAAAGAGGAACACTTCCTGTAATCAATCAGTGAACATCTGAATTCGTTGGAGGCTATTTTCGGGAGGAAAAAAAACCTAATTGAATATTCGTCTGGGTGTGTAGGCCTATCGGCGCTGTCGTGAAAGAGGAACACTTCCTGTAATCAATCAGTGAACATCTGAATTCGTTGGAGGCTATTTTCGGGAGGAAAAAAAACCTAATTGAATATTCGTCTGGGTGTGTAGGCCTATAACTACATGCAAAACTGAATGAAAAGTTGTATCTATTGGAAAATTAAACAAAATGACGATATAATATATATATAATTGTGCAACCAAAAAAAAAAAAGCACGACAGTGATATTGGGGGGGAAAATTTCTTGGAAATCGCGCCAAAGTGTTCTTGAGCTCGCCATGGATTTTTGATAATGGTAACCAATATTTTTCCTAATTTAAAAATTTTAAATGAATATACATTGGTTCAAAACGGTATTTTTTTAATATCTTTTTCAAAATCATAAAAATTTGAAATATTCTATATAAATGATCGTCAGAATCCTCCAATGTATGGGAACTATATTTTGCGGCGAAGGAATACACTCTCTACCTTTCTCTTCACTGCAAAGTTAACCTGAAACAAACTATAGTAAAGCTTTCATCTGTATGCGCCATGTCTGGTAATTGCTTTTTCCTAGTGCTTCGATCTTCCCGAATGTAACTGCCGCCATCCCTTTCATCACCACATTGTTTCTTATAGCAAAAACGAATCCTCGCTTTCACCAAGCTCTATGGGTGTGTGCCTGGTGCCCATAACCTCTCGACGTCGGTGAAAGAAACCATAGACACACATTATGTATAATATAAGCATTTACTACACATAATAAAGTAAAGCGGGATTATAACAAAAATACCAACATACGTATGGTACGACGTGTGTGGGGATTTTTACCACATTAAATTTCTAGTCAGCTGAGGGCTCATCGCAGAACAGTGCTAAACATTCTGCTTCGGGGTACGACAGACAAATAGCAACTGACTAATAGCCCACATTACCGCATGAGGGCGCTGATCTCAATACGGAAATTGCATTCCATAACATCAACAAAAACTGAATTATATTTCATTGCTTGAATCATTGTTTTATTCATATATATATATATATATATATATATATAAGCAAAATTGGTTAAAAAATTTCATTATTCAAAAGAAAATAATATTCTCTCATTTTTACATCCAGGAGAGAAAGTCACATCTCATCTCTAATGCTCTGGAAGGACTACTATTACAAATATATAACTTGAGAATATTCTCATAAATTCTTGATGAGAATATTCTCCTGTTATTTCAGGGTTGTTTGGTTTAAACCACGTTGGTTTAAACCATGGTTTAAACCTTGGTTTTAACCAAGTGGTTTTTTTAAAAAAACCAGTTTGGTTTTTTTCAAAAAATCAAATAAAAGTTGCCTAAATATAATTTTTTTCCTTGAAAAATATCATATTGGTTCATTATTAGCCAAAATGTTTCATTTTTACCACATTTTATATCCTTGGGGTACATTCTGATGGTATATCTTTAAATGACATAAGATTTTATAAGTGGTTTTTTTCAAAAAGTCTCTTAAAAGTGGCTAGAATATATATATATATTTTTCATATGAAGTATCTTAGTCATTTAAAGTTATATACAAAAGCCAAAATTTCTCATTCTTACAACATTTTCTACCCTTTGGCTACATTCTGATGCTCTATCTTTAGCAAATTCATGAATAAGGATTGCATCACACATCTAAATGTAGTGGTGCATTATCTCACAGGGTTTCTTTTTCACTTCACAAAGTAGCAGCAACAGTAGTGACACCATCATGCTAGGGGCAGGCATTTTCTTTCCCATAAGAAGTAGCACGTCTCCTACTGTATATCTCCCAGTCTTAATATTCAATAGTAGTTTTTTTTATACTTTCACACTGTTAAGCCCAGTTAATCAGGGTTCTACTGAATAATAGTAACAGATTTATGAAAAATAATCAGCTATATACAGGGAGATTATAATTTGAATTTTGATTCTCCAAAACTATATAATAAGTACTGATCAGAATGACTTGAAAATTTGCATGGATACTCCTGAAGCAATGGAAGTTTCTTTCGCAAAAGAAAAAAGTGCAAAATGTGCAAGTAGATGATGCTGTACTTGGCCAGCAGTATAATCTATTTTGTGCAACCACATCATTTCAGCACTTCCACAGCATCAGTGTGTGGATAGAACTTCTATCAAGATGCACATTGCAATACCAGCAAAGCAGCTGCTGAAGACCCATTTTGACAGGATGCACCTTAACCCTTGCAACTTCTGGCTGTGGGTGTAATAAATAGTGGTCAGATTGCAAACTTTGAATTGCAATCTCCAGCACATTCCCTATATGTTAGATGTTAGAAGTTCCTCAGGAATATTAACGGTGGGGGGGGGGGGGGGGGGGGGTACGTTTGGTTTAATAAAGCTGAATTGCAAGCACATCCACATCATGACCCTGGCATACTCCGATTCTGTTGTTGAACAACAATTTTTGTGCTTTCAACCTCAGGTTGGACAACATATTTAACATTTCTTAAGTAAGTTGTAGTTATTTGTTCAATTACTTCGTTTTTTTGTGATGTTTCCATGAATTATGAAATCATGCAATGCTATAATTAAGGTATCATTTTGCCATGACTGGCTATCGTTTCCATTCTGCGAGAAAATTTCCCACATGTTGGATGATGTCATTAATTTTACATTTTTAAGTATTTTTTCCCCTTTACCAAATAAAATTGCATTTTTTCAGGAATATTCATGTCAATTTTCAAGTCATTTTGACAATCGTTCTTTTTTTACAGTGTTTTGAAATCAGAACCTTAGTTATAATCACCCCGTATATCGTAAACCATTGCTAATTAATCTGCATTATTTATGCTTCATTAAATACATTATATTCACCTAATTTTTATTACTTTTTGCAAAATAGCTTCCTAATTAAGTATACTGAGAGTAACTGGAGAAAAACCTTTATGTATTATATGATTAATAATAACATTAAAAGAATTTTCAAACACTCAGTAATCCATTGAGTTGAGCAAAAAATAATTAAATTGCAAAAGTTGGTTTTTGTTAAAATGTAAGAAATATTTATTGATTAATTAGTATGGGAATAGTGTTAATTACATTAATAACCATTTCATTTTAGTTAATTATTAGAAGTTTGAATGATTTTTCAGAAATTTCATTGTTTTTAATGTTAATACTATTAAAACAAAAAACCGGTTTAAACCAAAAAAACCTGGTTTAAACCAAAAAAACCCGGTTTTTTGGTTTTTTTCAAAAAAACCGGTTTTTTTACCAACCCTGTGTTATTTCTAATACAAATGTATATAATATCCTTGAGAATATTCTCTGAAAGTACTACTTTTATAAATTACTAATCATATTCTTATCAAAAATTAGACATGTAAAATTCTCAAGAATAATATTTAGGAGAATACTTGAGAATGTTCTCTGGAAGGGCTATTATCAATAAATTGAGAATATTATTATTCGTGATGAGAATATTCTCCTATTATTTATAATATAAATATATATAATATCCTTGAAAATATTCTCTGGAAGAGCTTTCATAAATTACTGGGGAATATTCTTATAGAAAATAAGAATTATTCTGAAGTTATTAATAATAGTCCTTCCAGAAAATATTTAACCTCAGTTAACAAAATCTTTCCAGAGAGTATTATCAAGAATATATGTAATAACGTGTATTTTAATAATCTTGAAAAATAACTTGAGAATAATTATTATTTTCGATAAGAATATTCTCTTGTAATTTATAATAGTCCTTTGAGACTACTATTATAAATTACTATAGAGAATATTCTCAGTCTCTTCCCATCAAGAAGATGGGAATATTGAAGTTTGTAGACCACAATATTAAAGTTTGAAAGCAAGAAAATTAAACAAACGGCTGAATTGAACAACTTTTAAAGAAATGTGAGTGATACAGAATTTAAGTTTACGTGCATTGCAGAAAACAACAGTTCTGTATCTTCTTAGAATGAAGGTGATTATATAAGAATATCTTCTTTTATCAATCAACTTTGGTTTAATTTCTTTTGTTGTGAACTTATTTCTGAAAATTTATCTAAATTAAAATAATTTTTTAAGGTTTTAATCTAAAGGTTTCTAAAATCTTTATATATAACCAAACTTTTAAAACCTCTCATCATGACCTGAGAATATTCTCGAACTAAAGTTGTCAATGGGGGTGATTATACCAATTATTGTTTTGTTGTAAATGTTTCAGGCAATGAAGACTGAATTATATATTTCACAATATAAACAAAATTAGTAAAAAAAATTTAAATTACTTAAAAGAAAAAAGAATATTTTTGATTATTTTCCAATTTTCACATCTCAGAGAATATTCTCTCGCCTCACATCTCTACATAATTGAAAACAATAATTCTGATCCATCATAAAAAGATAATTTCAGACTGATGAAAATGATAGTTTCACATTGATGAAAATGATAATTTCCGATTGATGAAAATGATAATTTCAGATTGATGAAAATGATAATTTCAGATTGATGAAAATGATAATTTCAGATTGATGAAAATGATAATTTCAGATTGATGAAAATGATAATTTCAGATTGATGAAAATGATAATTTCAGAATGATAATTCCAAAATTAATGAAAGATAATTCCAGAATTAAAGAGATATAATTTCAGAATCAATGAAAAACAAATCCAGAATTGATGAATTACTCCAAAAGTAATGAAAAAGAAATAATAATTAATAAAATAATTCCAGAATTAATGAAGGAAAATTCAATAATTGATGAAAGAAATTTCCCAGTGTAAAAAGTTATTCCTGTATTAATGAAATAAATAATTTAATCTACTTTTATGTAAGTAAAAGTTTTATTCAAAGTAATTTTTAATGCAAAGTGTGTCAAAAAGAATAATCCAATTTAGAAAAATTTATACAATTGAACGAGAGCTCTTACAATTTTAGTTGTTATTTGTTTTCGAATATTAACTTACAACATGGAACCGTTTGCAAAAATAACCAAAATTTACCCATTTCTTCTGCCACAAAATTTCTTCTCTGCATTTTAATTAAAAAACAATTATGCCAAAGCATGTGACACCTCAGTGCTTAGAGAGACAATGTTTAAAGACACTTGAACAAGCGGTGTTTGAAAAAATCTGACTTTTTTTTGCGGAAAACATTATATATGCAAAACATTAGCATATATAATGCCTTTCAGCTGTTTATATTAAAATATTTTAGAAACATTTCCAGTCCAGGTAGACTGGACTAGGTAAAACTTGAACACAGACAATTTTAGCTTTAAATTCAATTCGAAACTGTGTTTTTTGTCAAATTTTGGTACACATACCACTTTAAAAGCAAAGTAATAGGTACAAAATGAAGAGAGGGGAAAAAACCAGCCCAAGTGATTATTTTCCTAAATACTATAGGCCAGAGAGATGACTTATTGCAGCTCATAAAAAAAGTTTATTTTTAATATTTTTTGATCAATATTACATCCACATAGTGGAAGGTTCGGATGGACAGTATATATTTCAGTAATGCGTATTCAAGACTATGAGAATGGAACAGAAGAAGGGTGGCAAAATTTGTACAGCCTACAGGCAGCAAAACCATAAATACACAGTGGCAGAGGACGCTCGAGCACTTACTTTGAGGGCACGGGGGCAGCAAAATGCTGTTTGCCGCGGGTGGCAAAAATCCAAGCTACGGCCCTGTCAGTATTGATTCAGAAATCAAAAATCTTCATGTAAAGCTTAAGACGAGTGCCCATGGGCCTGAAACACTTTCGAAATGTCCCGGATCTATCATAATGACAAACAAAACAAAAAGGCAAAATAAACAGTTGAAAGAAAAAATATGAAAATTGCATTCTGAAACATTTATGAGAAAGTTCGGTGGCGAAGTCTCTTCATAACAGAAAACAACAAACGAGAACAAAAATATTATTTACAATAATAATAATAATAATAACCCCAGAAGACATGAAATGCATTTATACTGGAAGAAAAAAAAAAAAAAAATAATAGTCAGTACGGGAAGCACTTCACATACGGAGTCAGGTCGAAATCCCCAATAGTGGAAGCGAATCTTGCGTAGGAGGCACATACAAGTTCTGATGGGAGACTGTTCCATATTCTTGCCACACAGCATCTATATCCGTGGAAAAAGCAATCCCTTCTAGCCGTTGGTATTCTTATTTGGAAGCGATGCCTACGTAGGTTAACTCGCCTGTCTATGATCTCAAAGAAAGGCTCTCTCGATGGTAGATAAACAATTTGGTGGACTAGTTTGTAGCACATCTTCAGATCTGCAGCGATTCTACGCCATTCCAGTGAGTGTAAACCCAGAAATTGAAGTCTCTGGCAATAAGATAGACCTCTCATGCCAGGTATTCGTTTAGTAAACGACCTCTGTGGCTTTTCGAGGAGCTGTATGTCCTTGATTTTGTAAGGGCTCCATACCTGCGAACAGAACTCCAGAGTCGGGCGAACGTACACACAGAAAGCCTATGACAACGTATGCACATCACACTTACGGTATGCCGTACGTAACATATATGAAATTCTATTAGCTTTGTAGACTATGCCATGATAATGATCAGTGAAATCCAGAATGCGGCTCATTGCAATACCTAAATCCACGCATGTATCCAATTGCTGTAACGTTTCATTACCTAGTTGGTAATATTCAGGATCGGTGCGTCTACCTAAATACATTGATCCACTTTTTGATGATGAAATAGGTAGCTTATACTGACAACTCCACTGGAAAAGTTGTTGGCATGCAATTCTTAGGCCCCTAGTGTTTTCCACTGGAGAGAATAACTTCACGTCATCAGCGAATTGCAATAGAGAGATGGGTGTCACAGCCCGAGTAATATCGTAAGTGTACAAAGTAAATAAGATCTGGCCTAACACCGATCCCTGGACAACTCCGCTTGGCACCTGACATTCTCTAGACATCACGCTGGCTACGCGAACCTGATGAACTCTGTCTGACAGCAGTTCTTGAATTATCCTCACAACTTTATCAGGAACCCCCATGCAAGCTAGCTTCCTCAGTAGTAGCAATCTGTCTACTTTATCAAATGCCTTTTGGAAATCGACGTAAATTACATCAATCTCTTGTCCAGAGTCTATAGCACTCTCCCATATATCATGACAAATCAACTGCTGCACTGGTAAGGAGCGGCCAGGAATGAAGCCAAACTGAACTGAGGGGATTAAGCCCATCTCGTCGACAAATGGAAGTAACTGATTGACGATGCATCTCTCGAAAATTTTGCAGGATATATCGGTTAACGATATCGGGCGATAATTATTCAGATCTGCCCTAGAGCCTTTATTCTTATAAATTGGACTAATAACTGCAGATTTCCAAGAGCATGGGATAGACCCGTAGTCATAGAAGGATGTGAAGATGAAGCTAAGCAGAGAAGATATCGGGTCTGAAAGACGTTTGTAGAAACAACTGGGTATTCTGTCAGGACCCGGAGATGATCGACCAGGAAGAGAAGCAATAATGGCTTTTATCGTCTGAGTGCTGAACATGTCACGAAAGAAGGGATGATCATTCATAAGGCCTTGATAACGATGGTCGTAACCGGAACAACTGAAATTATATAAACCAGAAAATATGTTCGCAAAAACGTTTGCTTTCTCATAATCTTCCGTTATCGTGGTGCCATTCACAGTTAGCATTGGTATGTCCCGGGATACACGAAGCCTACTGCGGACATCTCGGTGGAAAAAGTTCCGATCATGATTTTTACAGAGGTTGATGTAAACTCTCTTTCTCTTGGACGTAATTTGCATAGTTCCTAGCTATGACCTTGTATTGTTCTTTAGTGGTTTGACTAGGTATTGATCTATATTGACGCCAAGCATGTAATTTCCTATTGTTTAGCATTCATAAAACCTTATCTTTTTTTCTAAATCTCATTTGACGGGGAACATGTTCACGAGACCGCAGAAATAGAGCTGGCAAAGCATCTGCAGCTGAGATAGTTCCAGCCAGTACTTCGTTCTGCAGATCTTTTACAATAATTGATAATCGTGGATAATCTGCATTGTGATAGTTTAGTGTTGATCGGCACTCTAATCCTGTTGTAATATGCAATGAGAAGTGTATCGGCAAGTGCGGTGGATTATCGCTGTTGCAGAAGGGTGGAAGTGCATATACGTCGTAGACCACCAAAGGATCGGTAGCAAACAGAAGATCTAAGAAGTTTTTCCCTTTCGTGGGAAAATCGACCAACTGAACAAGGCCTAGTTCTGCTGATATTGACATGAACTGTGACTCCAATTCAGATGAGAATCTCCCGTTTATCCAATCGATTCCCCGCATGTTGAAGTCCCCGACCAAAATCACCAGAAAGCACGCAGAGCAGTAATGCCTTAGTTCTCTCCAAAAACTCACACCAATGATCTAAATTACATGCTTTATTTGGTGGAACGTACGCTGTAATAAGCCTGCACTTCATATTTCCGCTTTTTATATCCACCGATATTACCTCAACATCTTGATTTCCATTATGCACGTTCACCAGCTTAGGTTTCAGGCTGCTTCGAATAATAATGCATACACCTCCTCCCGCAGTAGTTTCTCTGTCGTATCGGAAAATATCGTATCCTGGTAGACATATCAAGGAAGTCTCTGCTATACACAGAATGTCGACCTCGTATGACTGAATGCAGCAACGCAAATCGTCAATTTTATTCACAATACTTCTGGGGTTCAGTAATATACCTGTAACTCTTAATTCAGAATCGGATGCGTGCTCATTTGTTGAAGAAATTGACAATGACTCTTGTCCGTACAGTCATTGTTGATTAGAGGTGTCCCTCTCACCGGGCAATGCTTCCGTTATATGTATACCAGTATACACATCAGAGAGTTTTTTGGTACTCCCAGATATCTTCTGGAGAATCCGGCTGGAGATTGTACTATAACGTATGATGGCCAGTGGAATGGATCACTCAATGAATCCCAATTACTATCGACAGTGGTTAGTATAAAAGATGCATAGTTGTTTGAGTTCCTTGTATTCAGCTTAACGCAGTCGTACTCGAGTTGCGTGTCCTGCAGTATGCGACGTACGTCCGAGATAGATGTCTCTGGAGCAAATCTGTTCACCAGCAACCGACGTCTGCGAACCGTCGGCACTACACGCACCTGCGACGTCGTAGACATTCCCACTCTGAATTCATTACGGCGATCAGTCCCAGTTGCGACGTTGGATCGCTGTAAACGGTTAGGTGGTACTTGATTAATATCATCCACTTTCAAGCGAGGGTGGACTGCCCGAAAGGTGTTGTTATTTGACAAATTTTCCTTTCCCCTCAAAGTATCAGTCAATATTTGGGCATACGAAGCGGTAGCAACAGGCTCTGGCAATGATTCACAATTGTTTGCTCCAGATGAGTTCACGTTTGAGTGCATAGCCTTTGACAAGTTAGCTATCTCTGACTGCATTCCGGGAATGATCTGGGCAATGCTCTCTAGTCTACTAAAACATTCCTCAAACTTCTGAAAGTTTCTCTCAATAATCTCTGAAATATTAGCAGTTTCATGGATATTAGGCGGCGGCTCAGTGATAGCAACCTCCGACAAAGAACGTTCATTTCCTACGACATGGACTTCATCATACAGCTTCATCATTTCATTCCTCAGCACGAGAAACCGGTCTCTCTCGGCTGCCTCTGCCCTTTTAGACTCTTGTGAACAGGAGGGTCATTTCATCCAAATGCTTGTAGAACTCACCATTGAAGACCTTGCTTCCAATAGGCGACAAAGGGCACTCATCCGTCATCTCGATCTTAACCCTAACTATTCCAATATTTGTATATTAAACACTACTTTATGCTGCAATTGCAAGCTAGGTTTAAATAAAAACAGAACAATTTGTCCCAGTATCATATGTTCATGCACTTCGAAGTATATCACAATTTACTTCCAAACTCAAAAAAAAATGAACGTGAAACCACAAAAACAACAGCAAAAAGTATATAAATTAATTAAAATTATAGCGCTCAAGAACAAAAATGTCAACACATGAGTCGACTTGACTTCCAATCCAATTTTATTGGAGCATTATACACTGAAGAGCCAAAAAAACAGCTACACCTGCCTAATATCATGTAGGGCCCCCGCGAGCCCGCAAAAGTGCTGCAACATGACGACTCGACTAATGTTTGAAGTAGTGCAGGAGGTAATTGACACCATGAATCCTGCAGGGCTGTCCATGAATCCTGCAGGGCTGTCCATAAATCCGTAGGAGTAAGAGGGGGTGCAGATCTCTTCTGAACAGAACGTTGCAAGGCATCCCAGATATGTTCAATAATGTTCATGTCTGGGGATTTAGGTGGCCAGCGGAAGTGTCTAAAGTCAGAAGAGTGTTCCTGGAGCCACTTTGTAGCAATTCTGGACGTGTGGGGTGTCGCATTGTCCTGCTGAAATTGTCCAAGTCCGTCGGAATGCACAATGGACATGAATGGGTGCAGGTGATCAGACAGGATGCATACGTACCTGTCACCCGTCAGAGTCGTATCTAGACGTATCAGGGGTCCCATATCATGCCAACTACACACGCCCCATACCATCACAGAGCCTCCACCAGCTTGAACAGTCCCCTGTTGACATGTAGGGTCCACGGATTCATGAGGTTGTCTCCATACCCGTACACGTCCATCAGCTCGAAGCAATTGGAACCGAGACTTGTCAGACCAGGCAACGTGTTTCCAGTCCTCAACAGTCCAATGTCGGTGTTCTCGGGTCCAGGCGAGGCATAAAGCTTTGTGTCGTGCAGTCATCAAGGGTACACAAGTGGGCCTTCGGCTCTGAAAGCCCATATCGATGATGTTTCGTTGAATGGTTCACACACTGACACTTTTTGATGGCCCAGCATTGAAATCTGTAGCAATTTGCGGAAGGGTTGCACGTCTGTCATGTTTAATGATTCTCGTCAGTACCATTCTTGCATGATCTTTTTCTGGCCGCAGCGATGTCGTAGATTTAATTTTTTACCGGATTCCCGTTATTCATGGTACACTCGTGAAATGGTTGTACGTGAAAATCCAAATTTCATCGTTACCTCGGAGATGCTATGTCCCATCTCTCGTGCGCCGACTATAACACCATGATCAAACTCACTTAAATCTCGATAACCTGCCATTGTAGCAGCAGTAACCGATCTAACAACTGTGCCAGACACTTGTTGTGTTATATAGGCATTGCCGACCGCAGCGCCAAACTCTGATTGGCTCCATATCTCTTTATTTGCATACGCATGCCTGAACCAGTTTTTTTGGCTCTTCAGTTTATATTATTTTAATTAATCATACTCCCCCATAGACACTAATGAGATACATCAAATTTTTAAAATAAATTGAAGGCACTGAACTAAAAACTTATGACAAGTTGAAAGTGAAAAATGATCATTAAATTTACTTTTTAAAAATAAATTAAAAATATAACCTCTTATATAAGGATAAGATTTTATCCTTCCCCATTATCAGATCATGTAGATTATACCTGAAGACGCATTAAACAGTATAGTGCTTAAATTTATTTAGTTATTAATATTTTAAAAGAATTCGATCCGGCAAAACACATGTTAAGTATAGGGAAAAGAGCGGTTTGTTTGGGATTACTTGTCAGCCCATAGGGTTGCCATAACGGCTTCAATTTTCGTGCCTGATGTCACCTCCTTGTATTCTTTCCTCCATGACTGAAGATACACATAACAGCAACAGTGGAAGCAGTGGATGCAAACATGCTCGCAAAAGTTTGGGACGAATTTGACCATAGTATAAACATGTGCCATAACATAAACATATATAATAATTTGGTTTGTGAAAAACGTTTATTTTATATTACATGACTAATCATAATCTTAAGTGTCTATGTGTTCAATATTTTTCGTAATATATGCATTTCAAAGCGAGTGATTATTTTTGAAACACCCTGTAGTAGTCCTTACATTATATGATAGTATTGATATATAAAAATTAATATTCTCGATTATTTTCAAATTTTTACATCCAGGAGCATATTCTCAGAATATTTTTGTTCTCTGAGAATATTCTCAGGGGAATATATTCTCACCTCACATCTCTACATACCTAATATAAAATACTCATATGTATACACAATAATGATGTCAATATAAGCTTAGATTGTGAAAGCTCAAACAGCAAAAAATGTGCATCTATGTCATCCATACTAGTAAGAGATGCAAATATTGTGGGACCTATTAGTTTGCACCAGAAAATGACGCAGTGTTTTTACAGGATGTTCGGCATGTTTCACTGTTGCTTTTTCTAGTTCCTCTGAATCATCATCTGCTGCATTTTCACCACCTGAGTTGGCATTCTGCAATAATTTTGGTATGTGCCGTAGCTTTCTAGTGAACTAACTGTCCATTTCCAGAAAATCAGAAAATTTCAATTGTTTTTAATAATGCCCTAAAGTTCTGATATTTCATCTTCAGCATTATTCTGAGAATCGTTAGAATTCGAGTGAATCACCGGATTTGATCCTTTATCAAGATCACTGGTTACAAACCCAGCCTTTCTGATGCAATTTTAAATTCTCTCTTGGCTAAATTTTTGCTACGCTGTCATGTCAATAGTTTGTCACATCAGTCTATGATGGATCCTGTCAATCATAGTATCTGCCTATGATTGACAAGATCCATCAACCCAATAATCCATATATATAAAATTGATTCTGTCTCTATGTGTGTGTATGTTCTCTATACAAATATACAATTTTAGATTGATCTTTGCCAAATTTTGCATATATACCAAATGGAATCCGACTTGAATGATAGGCTACTTTAAAATTTTGTTGGAGCAGGGTAAATCCCCCAAATGGGCAAAAAACTGTCAGGTAACAATGGTCTTTGGGCCTCAACAATTACTTTCCGAACGTTTACTCTGGTTACCGTGGTTCCCTAGCAATGTGTTTCAGACGTGTATATGCCTTTACAATGGTTTGTCACTTCTTTAACGCTGCCTGTATATGTATAATAGTTTGTGCTTTTATAATGGTTTGCCACTTTTTGACAATCCTCCCAGTAATGAGATCTTTTTGAATAGACACTATCATCAGCATCACTGAGGATCCCCATAGAAATCAGTGTTGAAATTACAGATTTTACTGTAGAAATGAAGAAATTTAATGGAGTTTTCTGACACATCAATAATTTTCAAAATTGTATTGAATTCTATAGTCTGTTTCAGGTTAACTTTGCAGTGAAGAGGAAGCTACAAGGGAACCGCATCACTCGTTGCTATGACAACAAAAGCCTCTTAACCTATGTATCGATGTGCTGCCTCTGTAAGGTATGGCTGATTCTCGCCAATCTCGCAGAAAAAAATATTTTTTACGTGTAACGTAATGCTTGCAGAAAAAATCGCAGTCAGTTAGTAACAAAAAATTACCTAATGAAAAAAAAAAACCATTGTCGATACTTTCAGAAATTAAAGTGCAGTTTTTGAAATAATTTTTTTTATTGAAAAGTATCTTAGTAAGTCCTGTTAACCAGGTTTTCACGTTTGAATTTGGGGATAGCCCCAAATAATAATAATAATGATACGGAAAAATTTAGAATTCTTTTAGTCACTTTTCTTGCCAAAATTTCCGTCTCTCACCCACCCGATACGTCGTCATTTTTTACGGATTTCCATTCTATGGAATCTTTACTTGATGTTGTAGAACTATCGGATTCTCTATTACTTATTAATTGTTGTTGCTCCAACATGTGTTCCATCAGGCCATCTGCAATCCAAAATTCCTCTTCTTTTTCAATAACATGCTTTATGCATTATTGCCAAAAAGAATGGAGAATGTTTTAGCGTGTCTTTCTCTGGTGAAAAGAAAGATACAACTGTCAGAGAAGGAAAAAATACACTGCAAGCCTAAGCCATTGTGGGTCTCTTGCTTATTTATATTTATCTGGAAAGACACTGAAGAGGCATCTGGAGGAACAGCCTCTGCTGTGGGGGAGAAGATGGCGTGTTGGTGTGGGGGCAAAAGAGACATTACTTATGTCGACACCCTCCGCTATCAGCTATTGGAATTCAGAAACCACCCCTATCCTACGAACACGACAAGAAATAGATAATTTAAAAAAAGGGGGGCGCCTGGAACCGTAACCTACACCCATAAAGAGAGCCTCTCACAACGGTATCGGCGCTGTCGTGAAAGAGGAACACTTCCTGTAATCAATCAGTGAACATCTGAATTCGTTGGAGGCTATTTTCGGGAGGAAAAAAAACCTAATTGAATATTCGTCTGGGTGTATAGGCCTATAACTACATGCAAAACTGAATGAAAAGTTGTATCTATTGAAAAATTCAATAAAATGACGATATAATATATATATACACTGCTCAGTGTTTTTCTTTTCTTCAAGGAGGAACTTTACCTGTTCAATATCACTAATTTTCTCCCTCCCTTCATTGAACTACACTGCTCAAAACAATTAGAGGAGCAAGCAAAAAAATGAAGAAAACAGTGCGAGACAGCCACGTATTGGCATACAATGGATAGTACATGCGTATCAATGAGCAATACAGAAAAAAGACGTAAAAAAATTTGGAATTAAGCTTTAATTCTTTGAAAATATGGAAAAAACATATTTAGGGCAACAATTTGGTTACATGTAAACGATAAAAAAAAAGTACTGTTTAGACATGATGCATGAGTTTTAATAGGGCGTGTGGTCTCCTCGAACAGCTAAGACTGCTGCACACCTGTTTGCCATGGATGCGATGAGGTTATCGATCAGACTTTGGGGAATACTGTTCCACTCCTCAAGAAGTGCAATCTGCAAGTCTCGGACAGTAACAGGCAGCCTTGGTCGCGCAGCAATGCGTCGTCCGAGCATGTCCCAAACATGCTCGATTGGATTCAGGTCAGGAGAGCACGCTGGCCATTCCATATTGTTTCAGCTTCAAGCATGTTCTCCACCAGACGAGCTCTATGCGGTCGGGCATTATCATCCTGGAAAACAAAGGAATCTCCAATGGCTCCAGCGTAAGGGATGACATGAGGTCGCAGTATCTCGTCTGCATACCTTCGGGCCGTCAAAGTGCCATTCCGAATGATATGCAGGTCCGTACGTCTGCCTATGCTGATTCCACCCCATACCATCCAACCAGCTCGTCTGTATTTTGACCTTTCACGAACGAATGCGGGGTTATTTCGAGTGCCCCTGTCCCTCCATACCAGAACACGTCGGGTGTCACACTCCAGACTGAATCGGGACTCGTCTGTAAACAGCACTTGGCTCCAATCATGTTGCTCCCAATCTCGATGTTCAGCAGCCCATCTTCTTTGGGCCGCACGGTGGCGTGGGGTCAACGGAATGCAAACCATTGGCCTACGTGCATAGAGCCCTCCCTCATGAAGCCGATTACGTACTGTTTGGCTGGACACCCTTCGTCCTGTTGCCAAGAGCAACCGTCTTTGCAGCTGCGTAGCATTCTCTGTTCTGTTTCGACTTTAATTATGGGCCCGTAAAGTGCATCGGAGAAATTCCACAGCTTTAATTAAGTATTTTTTGAAGCAAAAACAGGCAGATGCATAACTTGAAGTTCAAAGGGGGGGGGGGGAATCAAAATTCCTAGCACCCCTTAAAAAAGGAAAAAAATATACTCATTTCTATGTTTCTTTAAATCTAGATTTGTTTCTTTCATGAGTCGCGCAGGAAGTCCTCATACATGTTACCTTACACACGATTTGTATGTCCCTCAAAGAAAGAGGAAGATATCACGTGATCCAAAAAGCCTCATTGAAGAAAACCCGGGCAGCACCAGGTATTATCATAGCTGCCAAGTCCCCCGAATTTTTCGGGAATCTCCCGAATTTTAGCTTCATCGCTCGACCTCCCGAAAAGTTCTTAAATCTCCCGAATTTTTACGAAAATCACAAAAATCCCTAATTGTTCCTATACATTCCCTACTTCATTAAAAAAAATCCCCTCTTATGAAAACAATCCCTAAGAAATTTCTTGTGGGGCGTGAAGCCTTTTTTTTTTCCCTTTCGAAATGACATCACACGTCGTAAATGGGGAAATTTCCTTTTTAAGGAAGTTTTACAAACCCTCTGATGGTAACAAGAAAGTTGTTTGTCTTATCCTGCAGGGAAATGGCTTAGCAGCCAATAGTCCTGGATAATAATTGAAGATTATAGTGACGCGTATATGGTCAAAATTTCCTCTTTTGTTACGTACGTGCGATAACAAAGCATGAATACTGATAAGCTTGAAGAAACAGTGTTCTAAATTGACGGTGTTTTCCTTCATCTTCCGATGATTTTGGGGTCATTCGCGCAGAATGTTTGTTCACAGCGTTTCTGATTGAACACAATATTTATTTTTATATCATTGAAGTTTTGGTAGGAATTTTATTCCCAAGGGTTTAACTTCCATGTGTGTAAAATCCCTATTTTAATTTGATTTCAGTTTTTAAGTAAGGATTTTATTCCCTACGTTTTAACTTTTATGTTTGGAAAATCCCTATTTTATTTGGAAAAATCCCTATTTTATTTGGAAAAATCCCTATTGTATTTATTAGAGAGTGGTTTTAGCATAAAATACGGGTTTGCGCGAAAATCTCCCGAATTTTCATTTTCAAAATTTGGCAGCTATGTATTATGGCTGGTTTGTAATAATCCTTTATTATCAGTTTCTTTCAAATTCGAAGAAAAGACAGATTTACATAAAAGAAAATGAATTTCGGTGTTTTCTTTTTGCTATGATCCAACCTTTGACCTCCAAAAGAGTGTTTTTCAAAAATTACTTCAAACAGAGAGGTGAAAATGCATTGATTTCGTACAGTACATACAGGAATTTTTTTCTTCTTTGAGATATAGTTTTTCAAGAAGTAGAGGTTTGACTGTATTTTGATTGCTAGATATATTCTAATGCTATGCACAATAAGGATATTGTTTCAAGTATCGGTGATTATCCAGGTAACGTTAAACAATGTCAGACGTCAAAAACCTGCCAACCCTGGTTTCAAGTAATGAAAACTTATTTATGTTCCATAATATAAACAAAATTGGTAAAAAAATATCATTATTTAAAAGAAAAATTAATATTCTTGATTACTCTCGAATTTTTACATCATCACATCTCTATTTAGAATAAAGGTGATTATATAAGAATAGCTTCCTTTATCAATCAACTTTGATTAAATTTTTTGTTTTCAACCTGTTTCTCCAACAATGTCAAAAACATTGTTCTGAAAAACTCCAACATTGTCACCAAAGCCATTCAATATGATTTCTAAACATTTGACAAATATATTTAAAAAATAATACAGTAAAACCTCGTTAAGTCGTCACCCTTTAAAGTCATCACTCTGGTTAAATCGTCATTTTTCTTCAAGACCATCCAGCTCTCATAAGACAACAATGTTATTAAACCCTCGTTTACTCGTCGCTATGAAAAAGTTTGAGAAAGAGGAACAGACTATTTTTATGGCTCCCATTAAAAAAAGAGCTTGCTAACAAGCATTGCCACATGCTTAAAAGTCACCATAAAATCATATATACCCAAACGGAACAGTTTAAGTAACGAAAGTTACGCTGGGGAAGTTCATTTGCAGACTAAGGTTTTTGGGGACTGTTCAAGCTAGATCTCGTTTCTGCATGGGCTCTACTGGAGAAACAGCAAGGCACCCAGACTCTGTCGCAAGAAGCAAGGTTAGAACTTCGCCCCCCCCCCCCCCGGGGGGGGGGGGGGAGGGGAAGAACCACTGCATCTCCGGCAAAACCAAAATTTATTGATATGTCAAAGATTACATATAGTGCAAGGAAATCAAAAATGCTACGAATAATAAATTATCATAGAAAGCATGTATTCTACTAATTTAGGGCTTGAAATTCAAACAATATTTTTGTTGAAAAAAATCAGTCATTCTTTCCCAAGTTGAGGTCTTCTGTTTACTTTTCCCTGCCCAGGACCCCTCCACAAAGTCAAAAGTGCTCGAGATTACTTTGTATGGAACTACTTTGTATGGAATTACTTTGCATCATGAACTACTGGCGAAGAATTAAAACACTAAAATGAAATTTGATGTCTATGTAAAATTAATATGCAATAGAGAGTTTCTATCACGAAGAAAAGCTACCTATTCTAACAGTTGCTCTGTTAGTCTAAATTAAAAATTGCTAGTATATAAATCAAAGTGTACAGTACGTTTTACCACAATAATTTAAGTAATAAAAGAGATAAAAAATTGCTATTATTTTTTCTTTCTCAATCTGTAAATTTTATTAATATTGTTATTTTGATTCATAGTTTACTAAATGTCATATTACTTTAAATTTATACGATTTTCACAACATTGCACATTAAAACTGACTGCACTCCGCTTAAGTCGTCATAATTTTTCGATAACTTGAGGTGACGACTTATCGAGGTTTTAGTGTATATCCAATTTTAAGATAACTTGTTAGGGTTTTAATCTTAAGGTGTCTACAATCTTCGTATATAATCAAACTTTTAAAACCTCTCATCAAGACAAAGAGACTCGCACTTAAAGTTGTCATTGTCCTGTGATTAAGCCAAAAATTGATTTGTTTTTAATGTTTCAGGCAATGAAAACAAATTATTTTATAATATAAATAAAATTAGTAAATTTTCATTTATTATTTAAAAGAAAAACGAAATATTCTCAATTATTTTCAAATTTTACATCCAGGAGAATATGCTTGTTTTCCGAGAATATTCTCATTATTAGCATGGACAAGGAGGGTGGAGGTTGAAACTATCTTCCCCATCCCCCAGTTTACTATGCACACACTCATGCGATCATCTCCCCACAAGGAACCTTTATCTGCTTATGGTCAAGGAGGCATATTGATAAATCGTTATATATTCATGAAAACAGATGCTGTATAGCCAAGGTTGATATAATGGGGTTGCAGTATCTTTTCTAGAGCTTTCTCTCTGGCTTTTAGAATCATCAATTCCGGGTGGCGCTAGTACCAGGGACTATTCAATTAGATTGAAACAGTGTCCATGGCCACCCACATCCTGGAGTAGGGTCGCCTCACTCTGACAGACTTTTCACAGGCTCTTCTATAGTTAATTTATAGTGTGAAAAGCAAAAAAAATGATGAGAATTGACCCAGGCCTTGCCCTTGTGGGGACCATGGCGGCGGTTTTCTTTCGTGTAATAGTAGCTAGCATCATTTTGTTGCCTAAACACCTTGTCTCGCCACTAGGATTATTATTATCTGGTTGTTCGTATGTATTTATTCTTATTATTTTTTGTCACTTCTACCTTTCTTTTGTCATGCCTTCTGTTTTTAAAATGGCCAAGAAATATCAGGACATTATTTGTAACGACCCCGATTGAAAATTTTCTTTAAGTCGCAAATGCCTTACATAAAAAAATATAGCAGCGACATGATAGTTATTTCTTGTCTCATATAGGTTTAATATTTACAAAGAGTTTCCAAATCTGTTGTTTTCTATGCTGGCAATTTTTTTTCCGGCATCTGTAGTGTCGGTTTGGCGACTTTAGTCGAGCCATTGCATGTGTATGTCGCCAAAAAAAAGTCTCCAATCTCTTGGAGACAGAATTATACAACAGCTGTACCATATCATGATGTAAATGTTCATTATGTATCACAATGTAAAATTTTCAATGACACCTAGTCTTAATGATGAATGCGAGCCAATCTCCCCATTAAAAAGTCTCGCCGCAGAAAGCAAGCAGGCCTACAATGTTACAATTATTCAATCATTACATTTCACTGACTATAAGTTGACAAAAGCGCGTAGTTTAAAAAAATTGATTGCAGATGGCAGCACTACACATAACAAGCATTATACTGAAACAAACTTCACAGAAAGGTTTACTATACATCATACACACGCATTCCAACATGTACCAATTCATTAGAAGTTCCGCAGAGGAATATGTACGAGGTGCATGTCTGGTTTAGTAGTAGTCCTAATGATGACTTTGTCCAACAAAAAAAACACAAAAATGTTTTTTTTGCAAATTTCCCCCCACCCATTCAAGACCAATATCCTGCCGTGTATTACTGAAAAAATACCAGGGATGCCAAAACATATCTGCTCGTATTGCTAAAGCAATACCAGTCATTTGAATGATATTGCTCAACAATACCAGTCATTTGAATGATATTGCTCAACAATACCAGTCATTTGAACGATATTGCTCAACAATACCAGTCATTTGAACGATATTGCTCAACAATACCAGTCATTTGAACGATATTGCTCAACAATACCAATCACAATTTGGACATAGCTCAAATATTGCATTGAAAGAGTTTTTTTTTTAATTAAAATTTTTGAAGACATCCTTGGAACCCTTTCCTTGCATAGCTGTAACTCTTTTTTTGTTTGCAAGTCATTTCAGGTCCAAGACTTGACATACAGGAAGGATAGGACTTTCCCATACAGGAAGATAGGTAATGATTTCAATGCTTTTCAGAAGTTGATAACTCACAATTTCCTTGGAAGAAATTCCTAGTATTCCCCCAAAGATTGATCCTATATGACGATTTTCAGCCCCCTCATTGTTTCTCATGTTGGTGCCTCTGACTTGTGAAAATACAGAAATTATTTGAATTTGTAAATTTATTTTCTGAGTATGCTTTATGCATACTAATATATAATAATGACTATATATACATGCTAATATATGATATAGCCTATACATATGCTCACTTTTTGACAATGAAAATTGTATTCTTACAATTAAAAATTAATTTGAAAATTAATCACAAAAGTCTCGTTTTCCATTTCTTTTGAATGTGTGTCTTAGTAAAATATAATTTGAAAAAGTATTCAAAGAAAATTGGAAAATCACTTGATGGTTCAATTTATCGGAGAATCAATTCGCGTAAAAAGCCATTACTTGCATGAAAACTCTTTGTTTTCTTTAAATGCATCAATACATGCTGGTGGACGAAAAAAACTGTTTTCCAGACACAAAAAAAATTTGCAAAACTGCCACCGTTACAAATGTAATCTCGAAGATCGAGGCGCATATAGAAGAAGCTACTCTTCTTCTGATGATAATTTTTTCATCTTTTCTTCACTGTATTATCAAATAGGTTGGATATGCCCAACCCACACATACTTACCGGCACTTAGGGATGGTATTAGTAATACCATCCTTCTTTGATTTTTCACCGATCGATTCTTCAGGATGAGACGAAACACAATTGGGAAAGCTGGCTTTTTGCGCAACAGACATCTTCATTAATTTACTCTTCTATTCTTCAGTCTAACCGTTTACTTCAAATTCTCACACAAAGCAAAGTACCAGCGACTTTTCTTCTTCTTCTTCTTCTTCAATTATACAGGGCTTTATGCCTTCGGGCCATCCCCTGTTAGAGAAAGAAACTTCCACAAGAGCATAGAATATGTTATAAAAATGTACTAACAAAAGAGCTTTCAACAATCACAGAACACATAGAAATTTCAGCAATTTCCATTCTTCCTTCTTCTTCAGAAGGGTATGAAAAAAAGAAAAAAAAAAAAACACAAACCAGACGAAACAAACGCAGATGGAGATGTTATATGAGATGGAGAAGAAGTCTTCAGGCTTAGGGGACGATGCTAAGCCGCTTTAAAATGATATGATGACATGGAGTCCCTGGATGAGTGTGTGGTAACAAAAAATGAAACCAAACAACCAAGGTAGAAAAGGACCAAAAAACCAAACGAGAGAAAGAAAGAGGGGTAGAGAAAAAAAACAAGAAATAAAAACTCAAGAAAATCGTTGACTAAGGGTAACAAACCTCTCAAAGCAACAGATAATGTTCTCAGGTCTGCCTGAACAGAACTCGGACCAACACCTAACTGGTGGAGAAAGAGAATTAAAAGTTGAGAACCGAACCTGGGAGAACCTAATACAAGAAAACAAAAAGTGAGAGGAAGTTTCAGGAATCTTGCATTGTAGACAGAGAGGGTTAGCCATTTTCTTAATACGATGTAGGTATTCGTTCAAGGGAGCTCTATTGCAAATAAGTTTGTAAAATAAACATTCCAACCTTCTATTCGAAAACAAAGGGGAGAAGTTCTGGCAGCAGTTATAGAAGGAGCTAAACTCAGGAATAGATAAGAAAAGAGCATTGCGAATATTTTCCTTGAAGTGGCGATAGTAAAGAGAACGAATGTCCTCTACATAAAGGCTAGAAGGTAGAAGATCAACAGTAGTAGAAGCTACAGTACGAACATGATTGTCAATAGTTTCATTAATGGCAATGCCCGAATGACTTGGGACCCAGATTAGTGATATGCTGTTAACCAAAGAACTAGTATGAACCAGTTGAGCATACAGTAGGTGAGTCACCGTAGATGAATGAATAGAGAAATTGTCGAGAGCCATGATGACTGATTTGGAATCCGTAAATATGAATATTGAAGAATTAGACGATTGAATGAAGGATCTAAGACCTAAAGTAATAGCAAGGGCCTCCGCAGTGAAAACTGAGGAGTCTTTATTAATGAACCAAGACTTGATAACTTTTGTAACCAAACAGAAAGCTCCACAAACCACTTGAGATGATTTAGACGCATCCGTAGCAATTACATGAGCATTCAGCGGCAGAGACTCAATGTACTCTTGGAATATTGTTTGATAAGGGATGGTAGACTTAGTTTTTTGAAAGTTAAGACCCTCCGATATGAAATAGATATTTGAGGGTATCCACGGCCAAAAAGAATAAATTGGACGCAGCATGGACCTGTGGGAAAAACCAATGGTATTATTGAACTGTGATATTTTCCTAGCCAAAGATGGCGAGAGGCGACAAAAACCCGAATCTATATGGTTAGAGTGACCCTGCGTGGGAGAGGCTGTGGCAGAAATACAAGATAACCCAATCCTGAAGAGAATGGAATCCTGAAAGGAGGGTAGGGCGAGAATGGTTCTGAGTTTATCTATGCGAGTTGACGTAGGGAGGCCTAAGATAGATCTCATCGAGGAGTTATAGATTGTGTTTATCTTGGTGAGAGAAGATTTGGCTGCATTAAACCAGGCCACAGCTCCGTAACCAATGGTACCTCCAATGATGCTCATTAGCACAGGTTTGAGGAACTTGCAAGGAATATTTCTTGATGAGTGAGAGATGGAGCGACAAATGTTTAAATATAGAGTGCCCTTAGAACGCAGAGATGATAATTGTTTTTTCCAGGTGAGAGTACAATCCAGATGAACACCCAGAACTTTCAAGTACGGATCAAACGGAATGGATTCGCCATTAATGTTGAAAGAAGGAAAGTATGGAGGTCGTCTCCGTGAAAAAATAGAAAAACGAGATTTGGATAGAGAGATGCACAATCCACTATTTTCAGCCCATCTGAGAATGTTAGGCAAGGTGTTCATCAATCTGAACTCAGCATACTTCCCATCTAACGCATTCATCTGAAGGAAAATATCATCAGCATACATAAAAAACTTAATGTCAGAATTAATATATGAGGTTATATCTAATGTGAACAGGGTGAAAAGTACTGGGGAGAGGGTAGAACCCTGTAAAAGACCGCAGTTGGGAGCAAAGGCACCAGATATGGAACCCCTCCAATGAATGACATGTTTACGGTTCGAGAGATAATTAAAGAGCCAAGTTAAAAATTTACCATGAAAGCCCAAGCGGGCTAATTTGGCAATGAGCAAATCATGCCTCACAGAATCATAAGCAGCTCTCAAATCTAGAGCAATAATGTAGCTAGTATAGCCCCTTTGGAGGGCATATGAAATAGAGGACACCATATCTCTCATGCAAATCTCAGCACCAGTTTTTGGTCGAAAACCATAAAAATTTTTTGGAAAGAGCTCAAATCGTAATGCAATCCAGGTGATCCTAAAAAGAATGATTCTCTCAAAGATTTTGCTAATAGTGTTTATAAGGGTCAGAGGACGAAAGTTCTTCGGATCAGTAGTTGGTTTTCCTGACTTTGGAATAAAAATAATACGTCCTTCTTTAAAAGACGGCGGCACCAGCGATGAAGACCAAAGGGTATTAAAAGCATTCAGAAATTCAATCCCCTTATTTGGAAGGAGTTTGTACACCTTCAATGGAACACCATCTGGACCAGGGGTAGTTGAACGACCAGAACAAATGGCTCTACGAATTTCCGTGGGAGTGAACGGTGCATCCATCTGAGCCTGGAACTCACGAGGAGGACCATAAAAAGTAACGGTTTGAGATCGGCCAGGTGAAGAGAAGTGGTAAAATTTTAAAAGTTGGATCTGTACGAGAGGCTCGACATAACTATTATTAGCAATCTTGAAAATATGCCGGGAATCATCCCAAGTTTTCGCCACGATATAACGGTGTCTACGCAAGACAGAAAAGAGAACTGAGGGCTGAGTAAAAGGATGAAGTTCTTGAGCCAGAGTCTTCAATCGTAGAATGCGAAGGTGGCGACGAAAAACCGAAGCTAATTTTTTATATTTAATCCAGTTGGCCTGAGAGGGCACACGGCGAAATAAGCGGAAAGCCCGTTTTTTTTCGATAAGAGCAATACGCCCTTCTTTATCCAACTTAAGCCAAGGTTGTTTCTTCCGGTACACAGAGTACCTAGCTGAGTTAACAATGGAAACAACATGATTGTAGATACTGTCGAAATCGTTAGTAGCAGGGATGACAGAGAGACCTGCCATTACTGCTGACCATTTAATGTAACGGAATTCCTGAGATATGAATTGTTTATTCAAAGAGACGGAAATTTTAATTGGCAAATGATCACTATTGAATAAGGATTCACAGGGAGTCCAGATAATATATCTATAAAGACCTGGACTACAGAAACATAAGTCGATATAAGATTGTGAGTCCTTGCTATAAAAGGTGGGGCAAAATGGAGGAACTAGACAAAGGTTATGATTAAGATACCAATTAAATAACATAGTACCTGCAGGAGATACAATATGTCCTCCCCAGTTTGGATGATGACTGTTGGAATCTCCGATTATGATGAAATTCCCAGAGATGTATGAGAAAATATTGTCAATAGCAGCGATATTGAAAACACCTGGAGGACGATAAAAATTTACAACATACATAGAAAAATTATTTAGAAAAACTTGAACAATCATAATTTCAAAAAAGGGGTCCGAAATTTTCCATATCAAAGATGAGGAAAGAGATGAATTTACCGCGGTCACTAAACCACCACCTGGGAGAAGTCGATCATTTCTAAAAATCTGAAAACCAGCAAGAAAAAAATGGTCCTTCGGTTCCAGAAAAGTCTCCTGTAAACATAACATATCATAGTTTAAACAAAAATTTCTGATAAAGGTTGACTTGGACTTGATGCCTCGGACATTCCATTGAAGAACTCTAAAATTCATATTATTCATAGTATTTTTTTTTTTTTGGAAAGGATTAACTAGAAAAATATATTGAACTGAAGAGAGGGAAAAAGCATCAAATTCACAGAAAAAAAAAACAAAAAAAACAACACTTATTTTTGGGAGAGAAAAAGGAAATATCAAGCGAGAAAAACACAATAGGAAAGGGAGGGGAAAAAAAAATCAAACGAAGCTCGATTTGATCACAAAAATAAGAATACTGAACTCTTGTCAGCTCTAAATGAGGTAAAGAAAAACCATTATCAAACTCGATAACAGAGAGAAAGGAAAAAAGATCAAACGAGGAACAAACTTTAAACGAGAGGGGAAAAAAAAGGGGGGGGGAGACAAAAATGAAATTAAGTGAAAAACTAGGTTCCAACATTTGAGGCCAAGTCATTTTTCAGTCTCTTAGCTAATCGTCTTTGTTTAACCCTTTCCGCAGGAGAAGTATAGAATTTATTCGATTCAGGATCTTGAGAAAAGTCACTATCATCATTATGCTCAGGGGGCAAAGGTTGATTGAAGATAGCAGTCGAAGGACCAGAAGTGTCCATATTTACATTCGAATTAAGTGGCGGTATTATATTCACCTTATGTACAGCTAGGTTAACCGAATTGACTATTTCGGGAATAAGCGCTCTAATAGAGTCATTCAGCGATTCCTGAAGACTTATTTTCAGATCTTTAAGTACAATTTCTTTGATGGCAGATACTTCCGCTTGGACCAGGGAACTGATCTCAGCCTTGAGAGCACTGAAGTCAGATGACATGGAAATGCTGGTCCGAGCAGCATATGAAGAGGAATTCCTTTTACATCTTTCTCGAGCGATGTTTATTGGAACATGATGTTCGGCTTTATAGTGATATGCTTTTGACTCCAAGACATAAGCAGGGCACTGACGATCAGAGGCAAGATGAGTGGAAGCCTTACAGTTAATGCAGGAGATAGGGTTTTGGCAGGTTTCATGGTTATGATTTTGGCCGCATCGTTTGCAGATCTGAGATGATACTCTACAAAACTTTGAGCGGTGAAAGTAGCTCCAGCACCGAAGGCATTGATTAGGACGCTCAATAAATTTACGTGGCCGAAATATCAAGAACCATAACTTTATTTCCGGCGGAATGTTCCTGCCAAGAATCGTAACCAGAACAGTTTGTAAGGGAATTCTTTCTTTTATAAATCTTCGAATACCGATGACCTGTAACCCCTCCGATTGCAGTTCTTCCGCAATTTCCACTACTGCAATATCACACGGAATATTTAGCAAAAATTTGGAGGTAATCGAATCCTTCAAAAGGACCGATTTAACGGGAATGTTCAAAATTTTATCAATCCTATTTATCTCTTTCGCAGTGTGAATATTTTCCGTAGAGATTAACAGCTCACTTGAGCGTGTGAATCGAATCTCTGAGATGTGTTTAGGATCAGTGATTTTAGAGCAGATATCCTTTTTCAGGCACAAAGGCCTGGATCTGGGAATAATTTCTGCACCCGAAAACTTGAAAGTTAGCAAAATACGAGGGGACTCACCAAAACCGTCCAAGATGTCTTCATCAGTTAATGGAGAATTCCAATTATGACTTGTAGACGAGATTTTGTCTGCACTGACCGCTGGCTGTGTATCTATTTGAACAGCCATAGCTGCACATTTGACGGAGTCAAACTAGACCCCGGAAACGGGCAGAGCCCTAACCAAGAGCCTTGATTCTTCACTTCAGGAAATTAAATAAAATTATTCCTTCGGAACAAATAAATAAATAAAACTGTACTTAAAGAGGGAAACACTAGTGAAAAATTAAATAAAGGGTAAGGCACTAACGCAGAGCGAGAGGGGCGTAACCATCCGTAGCGCTAGTAAACCACAAACATCAGCAGCAGACGAGAGAAACACTTCATCAACACACAAACCCACACGCTGAAATCCTAAACCACCAGCGACTTTTGAACGTACAATACAATACAATAGTAATTATACAGGGCTCTCGGCTACTAGCCCCATACCCTGATCATGAGAAAAAATAGACTTTTGAATAGAGTGACCATACGTCCCGTTTTTCCCGGGACAGTACCGGCATTTTCTCTTTTTTTGGCCGTCCCGACTTTTTGACAAAAGTGTCCCGGTTTTTCCCGTATTTCGCACGAAGCCTACTTGAATTTTTATTCTTTATTGAAGACAAAGATTGAAATTATTTTTCAACTCATAAATTATTCTATGATAATTACAACTATATATGGGAATATCAATCTCCCACATTTGCCTTGGTAAACTTTTTTTTTTTCGTGGAATACATTTTAATGCACTGCAGTTTACAGTAATGCATCATTTCCCGGCGTTGTGGTTTTTCCGTAATTTCAACAATATTTGGCAACTTTGTTTGGTTTTGGCGTCGTTTTTGGCGATAATTGGTGATGTCCCGTATTTTCCCGTATTTGGAATCCCGATGTCCCGTATTTAGCTCGAGGAGATATGGTCAGCCTACTTTTGAACCTGAGGACGGATCTCTATTCTGATTTTGAAAAAGTTATACAGAGAGTTGTCACACTTGGCTATCTGATAACCGACATTCGATTCATGGTCAGAGATTCAAATGGCCGTATGTCCGTATTGCACGGGACATCGGCATGTTTTTTAAGAGCGGCGGTTGTATTTCCCGGAAATTAGGTCATCAATAATGACCTTCATATTTTTTTTCAGAATATTTATTTTATCAAATAATAATTAACGTTATAATGTGATAAATTAATATTATTCATTAAATTAATCAAGTGACGTTGCAGACTGGTCAATCGCTATCGTAGTTGTAAATACCATCAAGTACAGCGAAATCATTCGAATTAATTAAGTCAAAGCTTCACAGATAGTCAGGGGTAGAACTCTTTAATACAAATGAAGGCGTCTTAGTCAGGGGCAAAGCTGTATTAAAGAGCTGCTTTGGTTAGGGGCGTCCGAATTCCAGATTTCAAGAAAAAACAAACATGGCGCCCAAGAAGAAGCAAACATAGTCAGGTTGGCTACATGGAGGTATTATGGAGACGAAAGACCCAAGGAGGAACAACCGGAGGTGACATCATGCACGAAAAATGAAGCCGTTGTGGCAACACTATGGGCTGACGAGTAAGCCCAAACAAACCGCTCTTTTCCCTATACTTAACATGTATTTTTCCTAGGGTGACCATATTTCCTCGAGAGAAATACGGGAAATTGGGATTCCAAATACGGGAAAATACGGGACATCGCATATTAGCGCCAAAAAAGACGCCAAATCCAAATAAAGTTGCCAAATATTGTTGAAATTACGGAAAATCACAATGGAGGGAAATGAAGTATTACTGCAATTGCAGTGGATTAAAATGAATTCCACGAAAAACAAAACGTTCTCCAAGACAAACGTGAGAGATTAATATTCACATTTATATTCGTAATCATCGCAATATAATTTATGAGTTGAAAAATAATTTCAATCTTTGTATTCAATAAAGATTCAAGTAGACTTCGTGTAAAATACGGGAAAAACCGGTAGTTTTGCCAAAAAGTCGGGACGGCCAAAAATACAGCAAATACCGGGACTGTCCCGGGAAATACGGGATGTATGATCACCCTAGTTTTGCCAGATCGAATTCTCTTAAAATATTAATATCTGAATAAATTTAAGCACCATGACTGTTTAATGCGTCTTTAGGTAATCTACATGATCCAATAATGGGGAAAGATAAAAGTTTATCCTTGTATAAGGGGTTTTTATATTTTTAATTTATTTTTGAAAGGGGAAGATAATTTTTCACTCTCAACTCGTCATACGTTTTTAGTTCAGTGCCTTCAATTTATTTTAAAAATTCGATGTATCACATTAATGTCTATGGAAATATGATTAATTAAAATAATATGAAGCTCCAATAAAATGCAATTTTCATAATTTTTTCTTTTAACTTTTTATTTTGCCTTTTTGTTTCGTTCATCATTATCATAGATCCGGGACATTTCGAAAGTGTTTGAGGCCCGTGGGCGTTCGTCTTAAGCTTTACATGAGGAATTTTGATTTCTGAATCAATCCTGAGGTGCTCGAGCACATTCTGACAGGGACGTTGCTAGAATTTTTGCCACCCAGGGCAAAGAGCATTTTGCCTCAAAAAACTGGAAGTGCTCGAGCGTCCTCCGCCACTGTGTTTTTTGTGGTTTTGCTGCCTGTAGGCTGTACAAATTTCGCCACCCTTCTTCCGTTCCACTCCTATATTCTTGAATACGTATGATTGAAATATATGCCGCCCATCTGAATCTTCCGCTATATAGATCTAGTATTGAGAAAAAAAATATTAAAAATCAAAAACTTTTTTTACGAGCCGCGATAAGTCATCACTCTGGCCTATAGCCTATAGTATTTCGGAAAATAATCACTTGGGCTGTCAAATAATCAAATTGTCTGTGCTCGAGTTTTTGTTGTTCTACCTGGGCTGGAAGTATTTCTACAATATTTTAATATAAACAGGTGAAAGGCATTATACCCAAGTAGTCGCCTGACGTCAAATATGACGTGAAAATTTGGTCAGTTTCTCTGAATGACGTCAGTAAAAAAAAAATCACGTTATTTCAAAGTCATTTAATGACCACGAAAAGTAAAGGTCAGGAAATAACGTGATTCTTGATGACCTTAATGAAATATCAGGTCATTTCATGACCTTATTAGCCATGAAGGTCATTAAATGACGTGATTTTTTATGGCGTTAATGATTTCGCGTCATAAAAATCACGAATTTCTTTCCTACTGAAAAATTCTAGAATTTTTCAGTAGGAAAGAAATTCGTGAAAGAGATTCGTGAAGAGAAAACATTTTGGATAATTTTGATATTTTCTTCCGGAACAGCTGTTCCGGAAGAAAATATCAAAATTATCCAAAATGTTTGTCAATGAACCTTCAGAGGGTGTTTCAAAATTACCCTAGGCGAATTCGTTACTGGTTGTCACAAGATAAATGAAGTACTTTTAATTTCGATTTTGTTTTGAATGGAAATGCAAAATTTTTCAATGAGTAATTGTTCATATAAATTTATCAACACGTTATATAAATTATAATTGCATCCATATGTTTTTTATGGAAGATCAGAGGATCTGTGAATCTGTCAACAATTGAAAAAGATGCAACGAATTCTTTGACGTGTACGTTGAACTAAAAAAATGAATTTTTTTTAAATCTTTTTTTTTCGATAATTATAAATAACGCAAATAATTATATTTATATTATTATATTTATAATTATATTACTATATTTTTCAAGTATAAAAAAATAAAAGAAAACGAAAAAATAACTGCCATCGGCTAAACTCAGCAAGAAATTAAACGGTAATTGTAATATAACTAATCAATACTTTTAAAGTCTTCATTAAATAACACCCGGTGGTTACCGCTATGATAGCGCGATCGGTAGAGGCATGGCGTGAAATACATTGGAATGATCCTTGTATGAACTGAGATCGAATCCGGAAAATCATACTTTTTTTCCCTCCCGTCTCTTCAAATCGCGCCATCTACCTTCCGAAACTCTAACTATCAGCAAATGGTAATTTTTTGACGTTATTTTTGACGTTTGCAAAATGGACATAATGACCATTTTATCACGTCATGTTTGAGACATTTTATGACTTCCAAAAAACGTTTTTATTGTCAGGCGACAACTTGGGTATGTGCTAATGTTTTGCATATATTAAATGTTTTCCGCAAAAAAAAAAAGTCAGATTTTTTCAAACACCGCTTGTTCAAGTGTCTTTAAACATTGTGTCTCTCTCATCACTGAGGTATTACATGCTTTGGCATAATTTTTTGAAAATTAAAATGCCGAGAAGAAATTTTGTGGCACAAGATATGGGTAAATTTTTGTTATTTTTGCAAAAGGTTCCATGTTGTTGAAGTTAATATTCGAAAACAAATAACAACTAAAATTGCAAAAGCTCTCGTTCAATTGTATAAATATATCCAAAGAATTTGAGGGGAAAAAAATCGAGTTCCTAAAGTGAATAATAAATTTTTAAATGATTTTTAAAAACGGGGATGTTTCTCATAGGAAAGCATGGGAAGCCACGGTTTGTTTGGGCTTACTTGGTCCCTTTAATAGAGCGATCACTGGCTTCATCTGGCAACCCAGATTCCCCATGCTTTCTCAACGGAGGCGCTGGTCGCGTCACCTCCTGTTATTCTTTCCTCCATGGAGTGAATCAATTCCTTAAGTATTTATTTGTCCCGTGTGGTCTCACCGTTTGCCAAATCAGGAATAAGGGATAAAAATAATTGCAGAAAAATGTAGAAATGTGTCTGTAAAATGTGTCTGTAAATGTGTCTGTAAAAGAATTATAGCTATGGTAACGCTAATAAGACATAGTCCAATGATATTCACCAAATTATTAGTTTTTGATCATGCCACACACTGAAACTGACTGTAATTGTTATAGATACCTTTCATCAATTTTATGATAAATAGACTTTTATTGAAGTGATGAATTTAAATTAAAGGTAATATGAGCGTTTTATTCGGCTATATTTCTGTAATCGGGTTTGCTGTCAACTTGGCGAAATTTTTTCCTCGCCAATGTGTGACACTTGCTTATATGTGGTTAGAATAGCTACGAGGCTAACGAAAAAGAGACTCTCTTTCTCGTTAGCCCCGAATAGCTCTATGTGACGTCATAGCATCTTGTGACGTCACGAAAATGCATCAAAAAACGATTTTACAATTAAATGGGAACTAATGAATTGAAATTGATTTATTATAAGTGTCAGATAATTATTAATAATTTATACTATAATAATAAGAAATACAAATTAATATAATAATACTAAGTAGTATTATAATAATAATTATTATTTTGATGTATATAATCTATGTTATATTTATAGTCAGTAATTATAAGTTATTATAGTTATTAATTACTTCGTTGGACTACCCGTTCATACGACTGACGTAGGCTGACCATATTTCCTCGAGAGAAATACGGGACATTGCGATTCCAAATACGGGACATCGCCAATTATCGCCAAAACCGAACAAAGTCAGCAAATATTGTTGAAATAACGAGAAATCACAATGGCGGGAAATGCAGCATTACTGCTAATTGCAGTGGATTGAAATGAATTCCACGGAAAAAAATTTTCACTATGACAAATATGGGAGATTCATATACCCATTTATAGTTGCAGTTATCATAATATAATTTATAAGTTGAAAATAATTTCAATCTTTGATTTCAATAAAGAATAAAAATTCAAGTAGGCTTCGTGCAAAATACGGGAAAAACCGGGACACTTTTGCTAAAAAGTCGGGACAGCCAAAAAAACAGAAAATACCGGGACTGTCCCGAGAAATACGGTACGTATGGTCACCCTAGACTGACGGTACAAAACTTTAGTCAGAGAAACAGTAGTTTTGATCCATTTTTTTGCGCACGCGCACTACAGATATGATTGCAGCATGAATTTTACAGAGTTGCAGTGTGTGATATGACTTCCCTCTGCACCATGTTGTAACCAGAAAAAATCTGATAAAATTTATTATATTTTAAAATGAAATTTAATTTTAATTTTCAAATTTTTTTCAGTGCATTTAATGTACTATCATGTAAAACGTATCATTAAGGCATATTATCAGATTATTTGAAATCAAAAATTTAATGACAGTGAATAAACGCAAATAATAATAATTACGGTATTTAGCGTAAGTACAATAAAAATATAGCTAAATAAGTGCAAATAATAATAAATATGTATAAAGATTGCAACGATTGAAGATTGAAAAACAAACACGTGAGAACGAAATAGGACGAGCCGTTAATGCCAAAAGGCACAGTGACACGATTGGCTGTTGGGGAACTGACTTATCAGTTTTTCATATATGGCAAGAAATCATACTTTTTCAACATTGAAACAAGTCGCCAAGATGACTTTGTGTTGCTATCTTTTAAGACAGAACTCTGTCGGGAAACCTCATGACCATGTACTCTGTATTTTACGGAACAAAATTACATAGAACTCTGAGAAAATTTTAAATTTCCCGTTATCACGTCATTTCTAGTAAAAGTCATTTAGTGGATTTTTGTCTCTGAGAGATATTGGGTGCATTCAATACCACTCTGCTGTTGTTACATTACGCATGCTCAACCCATGGCCCGCGGGCCAATTTGGCACTCAGAGTGATCTGATGTGACCCGCGATCTCAAACTTAATTTTGTAAAAATTTACAGATCACTTGAGTAACCCGCCGTACAGTTCCTCGCACACTTAAACGGTCGGTGGCACAGCACTTAAGTGACTCGTGGGACATTTACAGAGCACTTGAATGACTCTTGGCACAGTTTAATATCACTCAAGGGACCAGCGACATATACACAGTTCACTTGAGCAACCTACGACATAGTTCTAGAACACTTTTGAGTGGACCCGACATATTTCCAGATCATTTAATTATCCGCGGCACATTTTATTTCACTTAAGTGATACAATTCCACAACACTCAAGTGGCCCGCGACGCATTTATGGACCACTCAAGTAACCCACGACGTATTTACAGATCAAATGTGCTGCACAGTTCCAGAGTAATTAAGGGACGTGTGGCATAGTTTCAGAGCACTCCGAGGCATCTTTCGACGATTTAAGTGGCTCGCGACACATTTTCAAATAAAGTGGCCCACTCTTCCCCCAAAGGTTGAGCACCATTGCATAAGGGTAATTGAAGCGAGGGGGGTCCATGGAAAAATTCCAGTTGGTCCGTATAAGCTTGGAAGTGAAAACATTTTCGTCATTATTCTTATCAGTGGTGTTTTAACAATAAAAGAGCCACTAGATCAATGGACCCCAGGGGCGAACAGTTGGTCTGGTGCCACGGACCAGTGGCAACACCTTCTAGAGCAAGCACCTTCTGCTTTAGAAGGTATTGCCAGTGGGACGAAAATTTCATCCTTTAACCTCACCTTCAACATTATAAGGGCGATACCGTCTAGAGCAGAAGCTGCTACCTTCTGCTCCAGAAGGTATTGATAAGGGGGTGCCCAAGCATTTAGTTGCGACTCTGCCTACGGCCGTAGCCAGAAATTAATTTCGGAGGGAGGGAGGGGGGGGGGGAGTGACAAAAAGTAGTACAGACGATTGTACCATGTTATTACATATATATTGGCCTTTTCTTACATTTCGAGGGGGGATGGAACCAACCTCACCCCCTTCCTCGCTACGGCATTGATGGACAATTGAAGAGGCTTTTATTGATTCGCAAATTTTTTTCTCGAAAATATGCAATTTTCATAACTGCACAATTTGCAGTCCGTCTCATAAATTTTTAACTACATATTTTTTTCCATTCGTTCTAAAATTTCAACAATTGGGTTATTGGAATTAACGCTCACATTAGCTTTTAATCACGTATCTCCTCTTTTATCAATTCTGAATTTTTATAATTTTTTATTTATTTTGTATGTTCATATTTTTAATTCGAAGGGTTTTTTTTTTTATCATTACTGTGTATGCTTACTAATGTGCAACATTGAAAAAAATGTGCAGAACCGCTGACCTATATAAGAACAACAGTTCTGGGATTCAAGCCCCACAAGCAGAAGCCTACGCAAGGAGGTGCTCAGAAGACCCATGCCTTCCCCCCAAAACCAAAAGTTATAAAAAAATTTAATATTTTGGTCAAAAACAATTTGAAAAATTATTATGCTTTGTGGTTTTACACTTAAAGTATAGGAAATATTACGCAAATAAATTGTGAGCTGTTCAAAATCTTTTCTCTGCTTTCATGTTATCAGGTTTCACCTAATTTTTGTGCTTTAATCAATATAATTATTAGAGGAATGATGGCTTGGAGATGGGAAATCATTTTTTTATATTTCTATGTACTAATTATTATTTGGGAGAGTTCGTGGCCTTCATTTCATGGGTACTGTGGGTTCACCGAGCACCCTGCTATAAGCACACAATGTAAGTAATATCCTTATCCATTGGCATTTCGTCAAGAACAGAACTACTACCTTGGTCCATCAGATAACTTGGATAGACCCCCTTAGACATTTTGAAAACCCAGAAAGCACAAAATTTGGTAAATTTTTTCTTGCTGTAGATATTTTTAATCTAGTGAGTTTAGCCCTGACTGTAGGTGTGTTATTGTTGAAGTCAGGTCTGAAAGGGTAATAGCATTCTTTTTTTAATAGGCTACCATTCCTGCCAGAAAGCGATACACGAATTCCTTTGTATTTCTAAAATTCAATGTCATTTTAAATGTCTTTCCACTTCTTGAATATCATCAAAATTCGAGAACCAAGATCTGGTGAATATAAACAAATTAAAATAGGCATCAGATATATGTGTAGAAGAATTTTAAAGCTGTAACACTCTTATAGAAGCACCCCCCCCCCCCACACTCTAAATCCTAGGAAGTCTTGAGAGTTCAATAGAAATTTCACATCATTTTTGTAAATAAATCACAAAATAAATTGAAACTGAAGTATTTATTGATGAAAAAAAAAATATATCAGCTAACGTTCATTTACAATGTATACGACTGCAGCCACTATGGACTACAAAGGACTTTTGATCATTTTCGCTTTCTCAGCATAAAAGTGTCAAACACCTGTTGATGTCTTTTTTGGTGATTGTTTTCTCTCCAGAACTGAAACTAACGAGTCTCTGATATCATCTAGTGTTTTGTGGAGAGAGACTCCCGCTTTCATTTTATCTGGAAAGAGAATGAAAACAATTGTAACAATTAATAACACAAATACAAACTCTACAGCCACAACAGGCAAATTGCCCAAGTGAGCTGATGCTGGGAATAGGGTTTCAACTCAAGCAAGGGTGAGCAAACAGACAGTGTTTCAAAAGAGATGGGCTATTTCTAAAAAGATGGCAGAACAGGTGAAACAATCTCATTTTTCCCTTTAGCAATGCATGGAACAAAAAAAAAAAAAGCTAAATGGCCAAAATTCTACTTACACAATACAGTAAACACGGTTTATTGGAATCATGTATAATGTTATCATTTGGTATTGGTTTAACCATATCTTTTTTCCCTCCCCAAATTATCATTGTCTGCAAAACTATGTAGGAGATTAGAAAGTGTAATACTCCCCTCCACGACAAACATTTCTGTACTCTGGATGATGATTTTTGCTTGCACATGAAACTGATAGGCTATCTGATAATTATTAGCAGTTATAATCCCTGTACGTGTGCAGCTGCTTTTGCAATTAACTTCCACCAATGGAGGCAAACAAATGTATGATCAAAAAGAAACTTCAGTTCCCTGTTAATTGTCCAGATTCAGTTTTTGTTTGAAAAACTTTCTCAAGGGAGCTATGGAACACACGGTACATGAATTAAACACCTGATGACTGAATTAAAAAAAATTTTTAGCTTAAAGGAAAAAAAAAATCCCAAGCATGATTTTTCCTCGAAACAGTCCTAAATAATGTTTTTCAACTTTTCAGAGACATAATGACTTCTTCTCATGTTGCAAGACACACTGCAATGAAATCAGAAAATTTTGAGTCACCCTTAGAAAAACTAAATTTAAATCCTCCTGCTTAAAATTAAAACTCCCTTTTAGCAATCACATGAATTTCAGACGGAAATACCAATTGTACAGTTGCCACGTCGACTAGGATTTATCAAGCCTTGAGCTATGGGGGAAAGCGAATTGAATCAGCTTGATTTAAATTCTGTTTTTCCTTTTTATAACTTATATTGAAGTGAAAGTAACGTAGGTTATATATGGTATACATGTTATTGAAATGTGAAGTTCTTGATTAAAATAAGCATAGAAGATCTTTGGGATAAAATATAGACTTAAACTTAATCCCTAGATATAGAACAGCTTTCTTTCTGCACTTTTTCTAGATTTTGTACATGGAAAAAAATTGTAGAGAAATATAGGGAGTTAAACTTAGCACTTAAAGAGTTCCCCTGATTAAAAAACAAACTATTTTTTGTATAAAGCCTTGAATTCTGCGTACTAATTGCCGATTCAAAATAATAGATATGTTGTTCCAACATAAATAGCGTTGGACTTTACATTTTAATACAAAAAGTGGAAAAGGTCTAGTGTTTGTCTATTTTTTTTACCAAAACTCATTAAATATGTGAAAGAATGAAAATGTGTAAATTACTAAGCAACATCATGCAAGTTGGAAACACATCATAATAAATGCATCCATCTATAGCGGAAGAAACGATCTTGTCAAGAGAATGATTTTATTTAGCTGATGCCGAATGGAAGTTCAGAAGTGAAGTGTAATGATTAATGTATGGAATTCCGCACATGTAATAAATCTAAAACAAATATATAGTTGATCCCACTTATAACGTTTCTCCCATTTAAGATGTTTTTCCACTTGATACAACTTATTTTCATGGTCCTAACAATAAGTAATTCTCATTGCGATTTCCTGTTTAAAGTGTTTTCCTATTTATTAAGTTTTTTTATGACGGTTTTTGAAAATCGTTATACGCAGGATTCACTTTAATTAACAGTTGAATGCACACATTTATGTATTTACTAATAATCAATGTATGAATTCCCTTCTGATTGATTTTACATTTCTTTTAAAATATCTTAGCATTTTCAATATCTTCTGATCAAATTTAAAGCAAATCAGATTCTCTCTCTCTCCTCTCCAGACACTTATCTTCTCATTCCCTATTCATACTTTGGTTATCCTGCTAAAATGATTTTATTTTCCTTCCCTGATGGTCCATAACTCTGATCTGTCACCATTTAACTACCACATATTTCAACACCTGAATGTGGGTGCTATGTCAGATTTGTGTTGAAGAAACGTACGTGTGCTTATGTGTGCGTGCCCAGCATTTGGAGTGTTTTGTGTTCAGTAGGTGGTGTTATCTATCTAGCGCCGCAACTAGATATTTTCTCAAACGGGGCAAGTACACATTTTGGCACACCCATATAATATAGAACAAGCAGTTATAAAGTGTGAATTTGGTGCGCCGCTCTAGTCCAGAACCCAGGACACTAGGCCCACCTGTCCCTCCCAGTTGTGGCCCTGTATCTATTCTACAATCTGGTAATGCGTGCATTTGAAGTTCAATGTATACATATTTGTGTTGTAGGTCTGTGTGATCACCATGGCAACCAGAAGCTTTTTCAAAGGAATAGCCAACTCCAAATTTGAAATCCTTAGAAAAATCACATTTTTAGTCGATTACCATTGCGCAATCGCAAGTTCCAAACACAGATTTTCACGAAAAGCAAAATTTGGGGGGAAGTTAAAAGGGGCCTCTTTCTTCCCCCCCCCCCCTCCCAGAGATAAAAAATTACAAATATTTTTGTAGAGAATTAAAATATTGGAATAAAATAATTTATTTTATACTATCTGTGAAGAATTAGATCCTTGTGCCCCCTCCGATTCTACTTACACACCCATGATTTTTGCGATGCGAAATGGTGAGTACCGTCGCCAGCTAGATGACAAAACTAGATATTCAAGGTCGAGTTTTTACAGATTCGGTTTCTTTCCACGGTATCGGGAAGGTTTTACAATTTGAAAGGGTGTTCCAATCCTTTAAGATAAAAAAAACAACAACAGCGCATTCGCAATATTGTAGGAACAAGACGAATTTACGCCGTATAAACATGGTCTTTGAATGCCGGCCGATCACCGTAAAAGTACCGTAATTTCCCGTATATAGCAGGAAGGGAAAAAATTTGCAGGGTAATAAAAATCCGAAATTTGAAACTTCTGTACACAGCCCCTCATTCAGAGAAGCAACCAAAAATATCCCTCATCTTCAACAACCCACAGGTATATCAATACAGTAGTGTACTGTATTTTACAAAGTAGTAAAACCAGTTTTTCAATGTCGAGGGATCACGATATACGGTAAAAAAAAGTTGGGAGCTTCTCCCTCTCTACTTTTTTCTTCTAAGAACTAAGAATGAACGCATCCCGGAGGACGTGTGAACAAAATTTTTACGCTTCCTTTTCCGAAATTCCAAGTATTTGACACGTTATAACGCGTCAATGACATCTCTGCCGTCAGGGGCACTGCTGCCAAATGTGGGGGGGGGCGGCGGCACGTGTAGCTTAAGCAAGGCTACAAGGGGTGCGGTGCACCTGAGCAGCAGATTGTAAGGGACGGCAGCCTAGGCTTTAGTTAGACATCAAAAAATTTTAAAACCTCGAATATTAAAAATTCACATGACCAGAGGCAAATTTACAGTTTAGCTGACTGTGGGCTACAAAAATTTTGCCACCTTCCACTCATCTTTGTCAAATTTTCTTGACCATTTATTTCTCAAATTTACAGGGCTATAGCCCAGTATCAGCCAGTATTTCTCAACCTGTAAACATACCCGTTTCTTACTTTTTTCATCCCTCTTTTCCTTTTCACCTGGTCCCTAGATTTCTCTATTTCACTTTTTGCCTGATCACTCACATGCTTGAAAACTCTATGGAGTTTACTTTGGTCCTGTACATGCTTGCAAACTCAAGGCCACTATTTTTGGTCACTCGCTGACTCAGTCCCTCTCTCCCTGGGCAGAGGCGGATGTACGTTTTTGTCAATTTCGGAGTCCTCCTCCCGTTATACTAATTTTCCTATGACTATTTATTTCTTGAATTTGCTGTCCTGGGCCTGCTAAGCCCCTATGTAAATACGGCTCTGGGGGCCATTCAAGTATTACGTAAGCAGATTTTCAGCCATTTTTGACATCCCCCCCCCTTGTCAGCAAAACAGTGACCCCCCTGCCCCCGTCAGCAGCTTAGAATATTTCATATCTTCAAAAAGGGGCGGTTGATGACATAAGCAACCTTCAACCCGCCCCCCTTGTCATCAAAAGTAAGCAAATCCGAAACCCCTCTCCCCTCAATGCTGACGTAATACTTGCATGACCCCTCTGCAAATGATATATCATGCTTTAAAGACATACCTTTCTGATATATTTGTTGAGAAAACTTTAAGATAGAGCTTAGGGACAGTGATACCAGAACAAGAATGTACTCTATCGCCCTTTGTGATAGAGTACATTCTTATTTGATGTCATCGAGTAATTTTCCTGAATGTCAAATGAATTCAAATTCTGATTCTTAGTAGTCCGATCTCTGTACAACAAAAACGGCTTAAAAATAATTTTTTAAATAAAAGTTACCTCATTATATTTTCTATTTATAAAGTGTCAGCAATGATGACTTATCAACAAGAGCTGAAATGTGAATTGAGTTATCTGGCAAAATTCTATACCTCAGAGCCATACTATCATATGTGGTTCCAAGGAACAGAATTAAGAACAGTATAATGATTTGACTCTTGCCTCCTGCAGCAAGAGTCTTCTTTAGGTGTGGCACATGAGGCTTTGCACCCGGATGGCATTTAAGCTTGAGCCGGCCCTAGTGGAGGCCATGCTTCTATTATTTCTAAAATAACATTGATTTTTAGATTGTTTGTCTTAGTAATTTTCATGTCTAGCATTTCTGAAGAAAAAAAAAGGATTGAATATAGAAAAATTTAGGTGTGTTAATTAGCATGTTAATGGCTCATTGCTGCCAACATAAAATATTAAACACAGGTATAAGCTCAGCAACTACAAAAGATGCATTAAAGGGGGGAAAAAACAACAAATCAAGTCACTTGCAATTTCTTACCTCTGTGCTTTGATAGGAGAATTATTGGTGTGTCCCAAGTAACTTTCCTAGTGCTGCACTTGAAACATTCTGGAATTTTCAAGTAATATTATTTCAGCAGGAATTCATCTTTCTGCTACCCTGACTTTTGCAACATCTCTGGCCAGTGCATCTGCTGATCTATGGCACAAAGAACTCCTTACACATTCTTTCTTTTATGTCATTCTGATGCTTTTGATAGAAATATTTTGACTGCCTTACCAAAGATTAAAATCTAAAAAAACAAACAAAAATCATGCATTTCAAAAACACAGAACAGCCAGAACTGGGGTGGGGAGGGCAAAGGGGAAAACAAATTCAAAGGGGCAGCAAATTTTTGGTGAAAACAAAAACACAGGTGTAAAATCAATCAAATTCTAAAGTGGCGGGAGCAGAAAAATCACATTTGGTCCTCTCCCCCACAAAAATCGCAGTTAACCTTCACAGTGACAATCCCGAGATATCTCATCAAACTTGATCTGCTTTATTACGGTCATCCCAAAATATCTCAATTTCTTAACAGCTTTGCAGTTGCAATGCAGACCAGGAAAATTTAAAAAACTACTTAAAGGGTTAAGGTCTGACATAACTTCACTCTTCAGTTATTTTAAAGTTTTAGTCACTGACAGTTTGATTGTGAGGTGAACAAAAAATATTTTTGTCTCTGGAGAGTTAGCCAATTGCAATAACAGCTTTATAATATTTGAATACTGCATTCCCAGCACACCAGGAAACAGTAACTGAGATCAGCATGCAGAGAATATTCATATTTTCCACCATGCTTGGCAAATTTTAGTGACCAATTCCTGATATAACATCTGTTTTCAACAGAATTACAAAAATTACCTGTATAATTCAAAAGTGACATTTCTTCAGTATCAGAAAGTATCAAACAATGATGAATGATGAATTTAGTATCTGCATTTCGTATTAAAGGTTGGTAATTGAAGTAGATTAATATGTAAATGTTCAATTTTCATTATCACTATCAAATTCTTCAATGTTTCCTATAGTGGGAAAACCATTACTTTATCCCAATTAGCTCATTTGTTCAATATAAATTGATATCAGTCTTTTGAATGTATCACGTCATCCTCATTGAACCTTGGTTTAAAACACATGCCGGGAATGAAGACTCCAACATTCAAAAAACCGGAGTCTTCCCCGATTTGCCTGGAATGACAGTTAAAATACTGGGAATACTGTTATTTCGATAGCAGTAACAGAGTTGTCTTAACGCACGGGACTACCCCAGTGTGTGTGTGGAATCATAGCGCTCCTTCTTGGTGCCCCAGGGTTGACATTTTCTTGGGAGGCCCCTAGGCCTTAAAAGAGAAAATATTATGAAAAATAAATGTACATTATTTGTGAGGCCAACATTTGGCTCGAGGCCCCTGGTCTCACCAAACCCACTGCCCCTCTAGGACGGGTCCTGGAGAGCGGCATGAATGTGACATTTGGTTTAAATTTGACAGTAAGCATGGTTATTGCTGGGCAACAATTTCTAGCCAGATGGAGGAAAAATTGTTTGCATGGAGGGCTGTCAGGAGTGTTCGATAAATTAATTTCTGGTCAGCTTGGGGAGGGGCAAGGCCAGGGCTCAACTAGATACTTTGTCAACCGGAGCAAGCAGGCATTTTAGCACGCCAAAGTAGAAATAGTTAGAGGGTGAATTTGGACCCCCCCTCCTGGTCCCAGCTCCCGGGCCACTCGGCACGTCCCCCTACACTGTGTACGACTCTGGTGCCCGTGATACATTCAGAACGCCACTGGCTAGCAAATTTATTGAGTCGTGCAATGATTTCCCGGATTTGACGAATTTTTTTTACGAAGTTTCTGTTCATATATCGGCATCGATGTTACCCCCGATAAAACGATTTTCCTCGAATTAAGGAATGGAAACGGCAGTTTTATACAATTTGTTCAATCGGGATTTTCAACTCTTATTAACGAATAATTTTAACAAACGAATCAACTCTGTCAATAAAAAACAAACATGGCGCTCCGGTGGAAAAATATATAGCCAGATTAAAACGCTCATATTACCTTTAATTTAAATTCATCACTTCACTAAAATATTATTTATCATAAAATTGATGAAAGGTAATTATCTATAACAATTACAGTTAGTTTCAGTGTGTGGCATGATCAAAAACTAATAATTAAGTGAATATATAGCCAGATTAAAACGCTCATATTACCTTTAATTTAAATTCATCACTTCACTAAAATATTATATATCATAAAATTGATGAAAGGTAATTATCTATAACAATTACAATTAGTTTCAGTGTGTGGCATGATCAAAAACTAATAATTAAGTGAATATCATTGCACTAAATTCTATTAGGGTTACCATAGCTATAATTCTTGAGGAATTATGGGTAATATGAAACTCGCCAAATTTGTTACAGAGATTTCGCCAAGTTGGCAGGAAACCCGAATATGGAAATATAGCCGCTAATGCAATGGCGTAGCAAAAGAAGGTAACTGCGATCAGACGAGGCACCGATGCAGTGGTCCTAGCCGTTGCAAAGGCAACGTTATCCTTACGATCCGCCAACGAGCCGTTAAAACCCAAAACGGCTCAGTGATATGATTGGCTGATGAGGGAGTGACGTCAGTATAAGCATACTAACGTGGTTTCATTAGTTTATCATATTTGGCAAGAAATCGTACTTTTCAATCTTAGAAACAAGTCGCCAAGATGACCTTATGTTGCCATCTTTCAAAACAGAACTGTATCTGGAAATCTCATGACCATGTAATCTGTATTTTACGGGACAAAACTACGTAGAACTCAGAAAATTGCAAAATTTCCCCCGTTATCACGTCATTTCTAGTAAAAATACGCATTTTGTGGATTTTCGTCTTCGAGAGAAAAAAGTTTTTTTCAAACCGTGAATTTTCAATTCTAATGAAAATTTCCCATCCATGAAATTTCTCGTTTTGAGATATTGGTTGCATTCAATACTACTGCATGTATCTGAATTAATGTTACCACCCCTCCCCCCCCCATAAAACAATTTTCTCAATTTAAGGTATGGAAATGCCGGTTTTACACAATTCGTTAAATCGAAGTTCGACTACGAATAATTTTAACAAACGAATCAACTCACCCAGGATCGATGAGAATACATGCTCCTCGCATTCAATTTCATGTCAATAGCTTTTCAATCAGATGATTGCGAAGAATGTCGAGCCGAGTGCTTTCACATTCTGAACGCATCAACAGTAGTCGAAAGTAGAATATATTGTTTGTTGGCCGTTTATTTTCGTCATGGAATGACAATTACGAATTAAAAAGCCGAGAAAAAGCAAGCGCAAAGCGTGAGGGAAAAATGGCGGTACGATCAGCGAAGAAGGAAAGCATAAACAAAATGAAATTTCGACGCCAACCATGTACTGCCACTTTCTTCACCAAATCCCTCGCAGCCGGTAACCCATTCATTTTTGTGACATCATCGGCAGCCAATCATATCACGGAGCCGTTTTGGGTTTTAACGGCTCATCCTGAATAGTCCTATTTCTGTAAAACCCCTCATATCATATGAGTCATATGTCACATTTTCTTTTTTATTTACAGATATCTTTTTTTTCCCAACCCAGATGTTTTGTGTTTCTGCTTTGTGCTTTTGCTTTAGTCATTGTAATTACCTTTGTCTGTTATATATATATATATTTTTTTTCAGTATTACTATTTTTGGCTTTGATTCATTAACGGCCGTATTCACCAACACAGTTTCAACTGAAATCGCAGGTGGAAGGATTGAAGATCGAAACGGATTGGTTAAATTAAGGATTTTAACCAATCCGTGTCGATCGCTGATCGATTGCAGTTGAAACTGTGTTGGTGAATACGGCCGTAAATACTTTTATTGTTGTCATTATCTGTTCTATGATTCTTAATACTTTTGTTGTTGTCATTTATTATAAGTAATTATTATTATTATTTTTATTTAATTAATTGTTATTGACTGTTAATGTATGATTAATATTCTTTTATTTCTTTATTCTAATTTTAAAAGTTCTAGTTTAAAAAGAAATACGATAAACATGTTGGGGTAAATCGAGAAGCTATCCATTCTTAGAATAAGACAACCATAAGTATTCTTTATGGGCATTGTATAATATTTTATCATGTGTATATATTGTTTGTAATTTGTGTTAATTGCATTTTTAATTGGGTTGCTGTATTTTTGAAACATATGACAACCATATTTTTATGGGCATCTTTTTATCAGCCACCTCGTTGGGCATTTTGCCTGTTGTGGCGTTGTATTTGTATTTGTATTTTCTAGATGTTGTTTTTGCTTTTGTTACCTCTAAGTTTTGTTATGACCTTGGCATTTCCTTTCTCCCTTTGTCTGTCAATTTTTTTTTTTAATGATCAGGGGATGGTCATAGTAGCCGGGAGCCCTGTATAATTATTATTGTATTGTAAGTCATCGGGAAGTTTGTCGTCAGCCGTGGAAGGAACAATAACCCGCGAAAAACAAACACTATATCGGAAGGACACAGTGCAAATGTCATCTTCAAAACCGCAGGAATGAGAAACGGACGAATATGAAACATGGCAAGTGCATCATGGAGTAAAATCGATCAATTAAAACAAACTATAGCGTTGTCTAGAGATGGAATTTTTGGTGCCACTTTCTCTTCAGAGAAAAACGAGTACAGCGAAGACTCCCACCGAAAATGGTAAGTGCAGGTAAGGCCATATATGGGAGGAGGAAAAGCATGGGCGAAATCAGCGACAAAGGTGGAGTCGACTGAACTAATGTATATATGAGCTGATATCATCATCCTGCCCCCCCCCCCCCAGACTTCCAAGTCAAAGTCCGCCTATGAGGAAAGTGGGCGATTGTCGGGTCCTTCTGTCCCCTCCGCCTCGAAATGTGAGAAGACTGATTTTTATTGGAATTTTAGTAAAGTAAGTAAATAGTTTAGTAAAGAGTACGAACTTGCAATCAGTTTGCTTCTCCCTCCTAGAATACCAGTTCCATTTTCGCTTGGTCCCGGGTTCCAATCCGCTACAGTGGTGGTTCGCTGAAGTTGGTTTTCTGTGGTTCCCAACTTTGACTTTTTTAAGGGAGATTGGCTCACATTCATGAGCCAATCTCCCTTAAAAAAGTCTCGTCACAGAGAGCAACCAGACTACAAATGGTACACATATTCAATCACTTCACTTCAGAAATATAGATGGCAGTACTGAAAAATCAGACACAATATTAAAGTCCATTCGAGATAACTTGGTTCCCGATGTAAATAAACCACTGTTCCAATTTTTGATATCGCTCCGCATTCTTTATTTCTATTGGTTCTGATTTTACCCGCCTCTTCATTATTATTATGGAACACTTGAGTCTTTCCTCAAATGTGAGATTGTATTCATTCATTATAAAAGAATTTTCCTAAGATAAAAGATTTTCTCACTGTTTTACAAAGTTTGTAAGCAGTGCATATCAAACTAGTTCAAACAGTTGATATCCCCTAATTTTAGTGATGTGAGGTGAGAATATTCTCCTGGATGTAAAAATTGGGGAGTAATCAAGAATATTCATTTCTTTTAAATAATGGAATTTTTTTTACTAATTTTGTTTATATTATGAAATATTTTTTTTTTCATTGCCTGATATTTAAAACAAAGCGATTTTCGGCATAATAACCCCCTCCCCAATGACGACGAAGAATAACAACGTTTAAGAATATTCTCAGCTCTTGGTCATGTGATGATAGGTTTTAAAAGTTTGGTTATGAATATTTTGAAAACCTCAAGATTAAATTTAATTGAAAAATTATTTCAAAATTAAATAAATTTTCAGATATAAGTTCACAACCAAAAAAATTAAATCGAAGTTGATTGACAACAGAAGCTGTTATTATACAATCACCTTCATTCTAATAAGATAGATTTGTTTTCTTCAATGTATATACACTTAAATTCTGTATCACTCATATTTCTTTGTAAGTTGTGCAATTCAGCCATGTTGGTTTTATTTTCTTGCTTACAAACTTTAATATTGTGGGTTACAAACTTTAATATTCCCATTTTCTTGATGGGAAAAGAATCGGTGACATAGAATATTCTCTTGAAGAACTACTTTTGAAATTACTAGAGAATAGTCTTATGGGATATTCTATGGGAGGATTTATATAACTGGAGAATATTCGTATCGAGGAGAATATTCGAGTCTGGAAGGACTATTATTAATAACTTGAGAATAATTCTCAAGTTATTAATAATATTCAAGTTTCAATAATATTCCCCCAGTAATTTATAAACGTAGTCCTTCCAGAGAATATTCTCCTAAAGATTATTCTTGACAACTTTACATCTCTACCTAATTTAAATAGAAAGATATATATCTGTAAAAGAAATTGATATAAAGTATTCTGTCGTTATTGTGGCATTCTGAAGAGTTGGGAATAACAGGGCTCTAACCCAGGGGCCTGGGACAATTCTTGTCTTTTTTTTCACGCTACATGTTCACTATAGAAGGGCTCTTGAAAGGTTGGTTTGAGGGCCTGCCAAAGATCCCAGCCTAGGGGTTCTTGCGACAGGGTGTGGGGGGTCATGGGTGTTATAAAAACTTGTGAGACTTTATTCTTTGGCATGTCGCGGTAGAGAGAAGGGGGGTTGATGATGTAGCATAATTAAATATTTGTTTACAAATTACTACGACGAAGACAAAAAAGGGTAATGATACATCGAGAATATACAAGAGAGCTGCCTCTTGCCATGTCAGCCACGTTGCTCCGTATGAACTTCTCTCTTTCCAGCTCTATTATACAGGTCATTTGGCTCTCTGGGTTGAAACATGCTTTTTAGCAATAATACGAACGATCTCTACAGCATTACTCTGAAGAGGGGTATCTTCAAAAAGTCTCGAAAAAGGCCTGTTTCTAAGCAACTGAAATTAGTGACTATTTTATGTTACAGAATTGAGTGACGGAAATCGGTTACGTTTTTGTGTTACGGAAGTCTGTTACGATTTTGGGTCGAGTTTTCATTTAACTCCTGAACACATCGGGAACCGCTTAACCTATAGGGATCAAGTTTTGTGCATGTACCCAGAGGTATGTATGCATCACCAGTGCTCCCAACACACAGGGTCCGGGTACCCAGGGGCATTGGACAGATCTCTTTATGGGGAAATTGACAGGTTTCAATTTGAGTCGAGAATGAATACTTGCTTCTCATTGCGCATTGTGCTGCATTGCTTATTGTGGCACTGCAAAAATAATGGTGCATTACTGATTGCGGTGCATTCCATATTGTAGTGCATCGCATTGTAATGCCGCGTTTAATACGTATTGTGGTGTATTGCGTACTATAGTGCTTTGCTTATTGCGATGCATCGCATACTATGCTGCATTGCTTATTTGTGGTGCATAATATTACTGATTGGGATGCTTTAGGTGTTGTAGTGCACTGAGTGCTGCATTGCTTATTGTAATGCAGTGCTTATGGGTTATTGTGACTCATTGCGTATTATGGTGCTTTGTTTAGTGCGATGCATCGCATATTACGCGGTATTGCGGTGCATGGGGTATTGTGCTGCATTGCTTATTGTGGTGCACTGTAAATATTGGCCAATTGCGCATTGTTATGCATTACGTATTTTAGTGAATCACGTATTGCTTATTCTAATGCAGTGCTTATGGTGTATTGTGGTTCATTTCGTATTGTGGTCCATTGCTTATTGTGCTGTATTGCCTACGGTGGTGGTGTATTTGTTATTGTGCCGTATTGCCGATGGGAGTAAATTACACATTGTGTTGTTTTGCTTATTCTGGTGTATTGCGTATTGTGCTTAATGTGGTGTACTGAATATACAAATACAAATACAACGCCACAACAGGCAAATTGCCCAACGAGGTGGCTGACTTAAGAACATCATGTATCCCCGAGCCATTTTTTGGAGGTCCTACCTACTACTGCTACACCACACATGCCCCCCCCCCCCCCGCGGAACCCCCCAACGAACCCCGAACGAATCGGTACATGCGGGAATGTGCGTGTACGTGTAGTGCAACCTGAAGTAAAGTTTGTTTCTGTGTAATGCTTGTTATGTGTAGTGCTGTCATCTGCCCCCAGTTTTTCTAACTATGAGTGAAGTGTTATGGTTGAATGATTTACAGTTGTAGGACTGTTGCTCTCTGTGGCAAGACTTTTTAATGGGGAGATCGGCTCGCATTTGTGCCTTGAAGTTGGGAACCACAGAAAACCAACTTCAGCCGACCACCACTGTGGGGTTCGAACCCGGATCCTCGCATCACGAGTCCGGCACTATAACCACTCGACCACCACAGCGGCAAAACTTTTTCAATGCCCTATCGGGATTCGAACCCATGACAACCGATAAACTATTCCGCTCTCTCAGGATAGTGTGCTAACCACTGAACCAAATAGACTTTAGAATAGAATATAGTGGTGCATTGCTTATAGCGGTGCTTTGAATATGGTGGTGCACTAATTATTGAGCTGTATTGCCTACGGTGGTGGTGTATTTGTTATTGTGCTGTATTGCCTACGGTGGTGGTGTATTTGTTATTGTGCTGTATTGCCTGTGGTGGCGCATTGCTTATTATGCTGTATTGCAGATGGTGGTGCAATAAGCACTGTGCTGTATTGCAGATGGTGCTGCATTACTTAAAATGGTGTATTGCTTATTGCACCGAATCGCCGATGGTGTAGCATTGCGTATTATGCTGTATTGCTTATTGTGGTGCATTGCACATTGCAACACATCGCGTGATATATTGCTTACCGTAATACAATACTTTTTGCATATATTATGGTGCTTCGCTTATTGCGATACATCGCGTATTGTGGCGCATTACGTTTTATACTGTATTGCAGGGCACTGTAAATAGTGGTGCATTGCGTATTGTAATGCATCGCGTGCTGTATTGCTTATTCTAATGCATCGTGTGCTGTATTGCTTATTCTAATGCATTGCTTATTATGGTGCTTTGCTTATGTGATGCATCACGTATTGTACTGTATTGCATATAGTTATATGTACTGTGGTGCGTTGCTAATTGTTATGCATTATAGTGTATCACGTACTGTCTATCTCATTGCAATGCAGTGCTTATTGTGTATTGTGGCGCATTGCTTATTGTGGTGTACTGCAAACAGTCGTGCATCGCTGATTATAGTGTATCGCTTGCTTATTATGTTTCAGTGGTTATGGCGTATTGTGGTGCTTATTGCGATGTATAATGCTTTATTGCGTATTGAGCTTTATTGCTTATTATGGTGTGTATTGTGTATTCTTATGCATCAATGCAGTGTGCGCATTGCATGGTACATTACGTATTGTGGTGCATCCGTGATTGTGTTGCATTGCGTATTGTGGTGCACTACAATATGGTGCATTGCTATTGTGCTGTATTGCTTAATCTGATGCAGTGATTATTGCTATTGTGCTGTATTGCTTAATCTGATGCAGTGACTATTGCTATTGTGCTGTATTGCTTAATCTAATGCAGTGGTTATTGCTATTGTGCTGTATTACTTATTGTGGTGCACTGCCAATACAATGCTGAGTTTAGTGCATCGCATGCTGTATTGCTTATTATAATGCAGTCCGATGCAGTCTGTATTGCGTATTGTGGTAAATTGCTTATTGCGATGTTTCGCTGATTGCAGTGCATTGCTGATTTTGCTGGTTGTTGATTTGTATTGTTATGCATTGCGTACTGTAGTGCATAACGCGCTGTATTTCTTATTGTAATGCAGTTCTTATTGCGTATTGAGGCACATTGCGTATTATTCTGCTTTACTTGATGCAATACACCGCGTTTGCGTATTGTGGTGGATTGCATATTATACTGTATTGCTTATTGTGGTGCACTGCAAATGGTGGGTGCATTATTGATTGTAATGCATTGCGTATTATGGTGCACTGTAAATGGTGGGTGCATTACTGATTGTAATGCATTGCGTATTGTGGTGCACTGTAAATGGTGGGTGCATTACTGATTGTAATGCATTGCGTATTGTAGTGCATCATGTGCTGTATTGCTTATTTTAATGAGTGCTTATTGCATATTGGGGGTGTATTGCTTATTGCGGCGTACTGCATAGTGGGGCATTCCATATTGTAGTGCATCGCGTGCTGTATTGCTTATTGCAACGCAGTGCTTATTGCGTATTAGGGTGCATTGCATATTATTGTGTTTTGTTCAATGGGATACATTGCGTACTGTGGTGCATTGCATATTGTGCTGTATTGCTTATTGTAATGCAGTGCTCACAGTGTATTGTGGTACATATTATGGTACTTTGCCTATTGCGATGCATCACGTATTGTGGTACATTCCTTATCATGGTACACCACATATTTTGCAGTATTGCTGATGTTGGTGCATTGCTTATTGACTGTATTGCTGATGTTGGTGCATTGCTTATTGACTGTATTGCTGATGTTGGTGCATTGCTTATTGACTGTATTGCTGATGTTGGTGCATTGCTTATTGACTGTATTGCTGATGTTGGTGCATTGCTTATTGACTGTATTGCTGATGTTGGTGCATTGCTTATTGACTGTATTGCTGATGTTGGTGCATTGCTTATTGACTGTATTGCTGATGTTGGTGCATTGCTTATTGCTGCATTGCCGATGGCAGGGTTGGCAAGGTTTTGGACATTACGGTAAATACCGTGTTTTTTACCGTACTGTCCAAAACTGTCCTAAACTGTCCAAAACCTCCTATTTCTAAATATAAGTGAAAAACTTTGTAATTTGATAAAGAGGTAACTTCTATAATCAATTAAACTTTATATTATATAAATTATATTATATTATTAATTACATTAAATATAATGAAATTTTGAAATTCAAAACAGTATATGCAAAGGGTTGGAGAGAGAAACAAAGAGTGTAAATTATTTTTCATTTTATGAATTTTTTGTCACTTTCTGAATGGTTTTTTTTTATTTGAAAACAATACAGGGTGTTTCAAAAAGTTAGACCAAATATTAAAGAGGTAGTAGAATACCCATTTCAGCACAAGAATTTTAATCAAGAGACATGATTTTTTGCTGTGAGGTCAGAAATTAAACTGGCTAGAGGTGTGCAACAAGCACCCATTTGCAGGGCTCCCACTCGTCCTACTTTTCAGTAAAATGTCATACTTGCTCGGTTTCGTCCTACTTTTTACCACAAATCCTATCAATAAAATTTATGTAATTGATTTTAATTAGAGCAGGGAATCCTTGATATACTGCCAAATATTACAAATGTTGGAGATTACAATTAATGATTCTGCCAAAGTAGAAATTGTATCGCTTTAAAGGTTATTTGAGGATGGGGTGTATGTGGACCATTTGATTTATTAGTTGTTCATTTGCTTAGTTTGAGGGTTCAATAAGTATAGTAGTCATTAAAAACTTCTGCTGGTTGAAAAAAAAATAATTTTGTATTTATTACTCTTCATGGTCTTGGACAGTAACTAGCATTCATCATTCAAAATTATGGTGCAAATAGGTGAAACAACAGTTTGCATTACAAAGCAGTTGGATACATAGGCCTATTCTAAGTTTGGTGATTCTGATGCTACCCAATAGCATTCAGTTGTCTTCTGTATTTTTAAGGCGTGAATTGGTAGATAGTGTATAAGTATTGATAAATTGTTTTCATAGAATGTTCCAGAACTTCCTTGCCAAAATGAGCAGGTTGATAGACTACTCCAGACATATAATTTCCATCAAGACAAAAAAAACTGAAACGTAACCTAGGGTCTTAAATCACTTTTTTGATCATATTAACATGCACTTTCAGCCAGTGGCACCTAAAAAGAAATGAAAAAAAATGTCTTCAAACACTTGGAGCGAGTGAAAAAAATTTCTTCACCTCACGCACATAATATCATTAGAGAGAAATGGGGTGTAATATTTTTCCTTTTGCAATTGCTTGTGACTGGAGGAAAGATTTGTTTTCTTATCTTTGTGTTTGTGCACCTACACACAAAGGCTGAAAGAATACTTAGTTCAGGCAAAAACCCACAAGGTCAAAGTTTCATCTAATTGCTAACAGAAACAAACAAAATGAATACATGTCTATAGATCTGATTGAGACAAACTTTAAATTTTTTTAATTTAAGGTTTGAAATCTTAAATTATAAGATTTTAAATCTTATGATTTTTTCTTTCATTATTCCGTACTGTTTTCCTGTATATTTTTCTTCCATTTAGCATCAAACTCCTTTACAGGCATTGGATAGCAGCATGGTGTAGAGATCAGCCTTTCTCTTGAAACTGTTGTAAAATCTCTTTTTAATAGCGCAGATGCCACAGGGATATAATTAAAGTGTTCAAAATTTTCAACAGGATGGATGGATGGGATAGAACATGTTATTTATACACCATCAATCAACTGCTTCAACAAGAGAATGCCAGTATCGATTGGTAAGGGATAATTCTGGGTTATGGTGTCACAGGGAATTTCCTGCTAATGGTGGTGTGAATAAATAGAATAGCTTATTTTCAGGGGTCACGAGTTTTTCCACAATTGACATGCTCAAATAGAAATACAATAAACATATTGGGATAAATTGAGAAGCTATCTGTACTTAGACAAGACAACCATAATTTTTTTATGGGCAGTGTAGCTGTGTTGTTATAATTATTGTTTTTCAAAATAATTGGTCTGTTATCAAGTTGCTGTTCAGCCCCAAAGCAGAATGTGCCAAATTCTGCAGCGTCCATCCCAGAACAATCAGTGCTGCTGCAGAACAATCTGGAAGAATTTTTAGAAAAGAGTAGAAAACACTCTTATGGAAATTTTTACTGCAGAACATTTCCAGTCAGTTGAGAGCTCCTTGCAGAACAATCCAAGACATTCTGCTTTGGGGCTGTTTAGATATGTGACATCCATATTTTTCTGGGCATCTCTTTTCAGCCACTTCTTTGGGCATTTTGCCTGTTATGGCCTTTATATTTGTATTTGTAATAGGCATAAACAATATTTACCAGAGTTGGCAAGATTTTGGATAGTACGGTAAAATATAAAATCGTACTGTCCAAAACTGTCCTAATCTGTCCAAAATCTCATATTTATAACTAAGTGAAAAACTTTGCAATTTGATGAAGAGGTAGCTTCTATAATCAAATAATAAACTTTATATTATACAAATTATATTATAATATTGAAATGACATTATAATATTGAAATTACATTATAATATTGAAATTACATTATAATATTGAAATTACATTAAATATAAAATTTTGAAATTCAAAACAGTATGTGCAAAGGGTTATATGACTGATATCAGGTTATCAAACAATTGAAACTGAACTGTCTTGAGGTTAGATATTATATTTATGAAAACATGAAAGATACAAGAATGGGATAAAAAGTTGTTGCATGGAAATCAGAAAAAAAACAATAGATATGACTACAGAATGAAATTAAAGTTACGTAATAATCAAGCACTAATAATCAAGCGCAGCTGCACCTTTTAACATTCGATATAACACATAACTAATTTAGCTGCCCTATCTGTGCTAAAATGATTCTGTCCCAGAGCTGCTCTCAGCGTCTGGGGCTGATACTCGAGATACCAATTAATACCACTCAATTATTCAACCCTTGTCCTCAGGTCGGAGTAAATTATTATTTATTTACAGCTATAACAAATAATGTATATATGAGGATGTATTTAAATTACATACTTATAAATCAGTACATATGTTTTATGCTACTACTCCTTGAGCGAGAGAGGAATGGAGAAAGCAATAGGTCAAGACTTACCCCAGACTTTCGTCATCTTCCGCTCCTTCCACTTTCCTCCAAAACCCCCGGACAACCACCTCTCATCAAGACCTAGTTCGTTCTGTCTCTTTCTTCGTCCACCTTCTCTCGTCCAATTTCCTCCTGTTTCCCTCTCATTGGTTCCGTCTCCTAAACGTCACACCCCCTCCCCTTTGGGTCCCAGACTAGAATCCCTTACTGGAATCTCGCTGCTGCCCCGATGTCTACATACCAATGATAAATCCATCTGCCACTCCTTCTCAAGGTACCACTGCAGGGTCAATTCTGAGAATCTGCAAAAGGCGTTGGAGGTAACACCTGTGCATATAGGTGCCTCACCTATTTCTATACACGATATCTGAATAAAAGTCCAACCCAGTTCCCAGACTGTCTGGCATCGTAAATAAAATTATATTCTAAAAGGCTTCATTAAAATTTAACTACAAATTAATGTAACAAGTTAGCGAGTAGCTTGTTACAATTTCTAAGATAACAAAATTTGAAAATATTCTTTCAATTGATGCATAACTTGGGCGACATGAAAATAAAAAAAACAATGTGTTAAAGACAGTCTTTTGATAAGCCTTCTTCCAGTGTTTTTCGTATTGAATGATAGAATTGTAATTATATGAATTGTACAATTGTATTGTATTGAATGATAGAATTGTAAATATAGCTTGAATTTATTTGGTAAAATATTAGCTACTAGCCTCATAACTGCAGCAATTTAAATTTATCAAAAACTTTGGGTCTTGAAGTCTTTTATCATCATATAGGCGTAATGAGTGTTTGTGAAATTGTGTTTTGTTAGTCATGAGTAGGTGCTACATAGTGGCCTCATTTTCTTCAGATATATTTTCCTTTATTTATAATTAGTTTTTAAAAATTGAGAATTTAAAATAGAAAGATCTATTTAAAATTAAAAAAAAAAGTTTGAAAAGTCAAAACAGAACAATTTGCATCAAATAAACACTACACCATTGATATATATTCACATCATTATATTGCTATGTAATAAAAAATAATATTTATGTTGAGTTTCACAATAATGCAATGATTATAACTGTGACTATGCGTATTTGGTACCTTTAATATAATACACTATTTACCAATAAGTATTTGGACACCTGTGATAGAAAAGAAAAACTAACTTTATTCAAAATCAATAGTTGGTAGAGCCTCCACGAGAGGCAATTACAGCGTAAACCCTCCGGGGCATACTTTCTATAAGTCCTTGTGTGACGGCTAGTGGTATTTTCTTCCACTCGGCTTGGAGAAAACATGTCAGTTCCTTCACCGATTTTGGATGGGTAGGGCGTCCCTTAATTCGGCGATCCAACTCGTCTCAGAGGTTCTCGATAGGGTTCAGGTCTGGGCTCTGAGCAGGCCAGTCCATTCGATGAACCCCATTGGCACCATACCAAGCCTTGGTTAACCTCGCAGTATGACAGCTGGCATTGTCGTCCTGGAAGTAACAGGGGTCCACCCCGTAAAACTGCCACAACGTAGGAAGCACATTGTCATCCAAAATAGTGCAATAGGCATCGGCGTTGAGCTTACCATGAATGGGGGACCAAGGGTCCCAGTCCATACCAGGAGAAACACACCCAGACCATAATTCCACCTCCGCCGAACTTGACTGTTGGCACAATGCATTCTGGCAGGAGACGTTCTCCAGGCAGACGCCAGACCCAGACCCTGTCATCCAAGCGGTAGAGGGTGAACCTTGATTCATCGCTCCAGAGAACCCGTTTCCACTGATCTACGGTCCAATTTCGATGTGCTTTGCACCACATTAACCGAGCAACGTGGTTGGACTTTGTGATCAAAGGCTTATGGGCAACAGCACGACCATGAAAACCAATCAGATGTGCTTCCTTACGGATGGTATTCATTGAAACAATACTCCTGGATGCCTGTTGAAACTCCTCGCGGATGAGGGCCATCGGTTGGATGCGGTTCTTCCGAATTTCTCTGGATAGCACCCGTCGGTCTCTATCTCCCAGTTTCGTTCGTCTGCCGACTCGGGGCAAATGCCGACAATCACAGTTCACCTTCCACTTCTTAATCACATAGGCCACTGTAGATTTTGGGTACTTCAGCTGGCTAGATATGTCCCTTAAGGATCTGTCATTTTTGTGATACCCGATAATTATACCTTTCTCGAAATCAGAGAGCTCCGAACTGCGCGACATCTTGCATGCGACTAATTGCCGACTAATGCCTACACGATATATACCGACGGAGGGCGTGACGTATCTCAGGACCGCAGATATCGTCATTTGCATAGGTGTCCAAATACTTATTGGTAGATAGTGTATATTTTTTAAAGAAAAGTGTTTGGAGAGATTCGGCACGGTTTTGGACAATCACTGTACTAAATACAGTACTTGCTTCATAATCATACATGAAAAATAAGATGTGGAGTAGAAATAACATTTATGACAAACTAAAAAACTGAAAACAGTGTTTATATTTAAACAGTTATATACGTGATATTAATTTACTATCAGATTTCCAACTTAAAACCATCAATTTGGTGAAAGTTTACTTAGGAAAAAAAACAAATGACACCTTTTTGAAATATTTTTGATTTAGTTTTATTTTCTGCTAGTATTTTTTGTAATATGTTAGTATCATGAAAAAAAACCAAAAAATCCAAAAGGTTTCCACATAACATTTTGAAACTTGGATGTTTTAGACAGTTTCAGACACTTTTGGACAGTTTTAGACAGTTTTGGACAGTTTATCCCGTATGTCCTGTCCAAAACCAGTTTCGGACGTCCAAAACCCCAACCCTGGCCGATGGTAGTGCATTGCCTTTTGTGCTGTATTGTGGTGCACTGCATATAGTGGTGGATTGAGTATTGTGCTTTATTGCCGATAGTGGTGCTTTGCGTGTTGTGATACACGGTATGCAGTGAATCACTACTTAATTTCATGTATTGCTGATATGGTGGTGTATTGCATATAGTGGTGCATTACTTATTGTGCTGTATTGCCTATCGTGGTGTATCACGTATGTATTGTGGTGCATCAAGTATTCTGTTATATTTATGATGGCAGTGCATTTTTTATCGAAATAAGAATGAAAAACTGGCAATGAATAACTATTTCGCAGGCATTTGCAGTGCCTGAGGAATATTTTGATTTATAATTAAAGAAGATGTGATGAGGAGGTGGTGGGAGGGGGTTGGATGCCGTAGGCGTCAGGGGGGCTTTGCCCCCCTAGTATATAGATAAATATTTTTCAACATCATTAAGTAAAGACATGCCTCTCCACCCATATCCTGGAGACAGAAATCTTTGGCGAGGACCCAGTGGAGAACTGGGTACCCCTTAGCCAAGATTTCACACTTGCCTTCTGTATGTTAAATCTGGGGCTCTTCGGCTGGAGCCTTGTCAGCCTTCCCTGTATGGGGACTCGCAGTTCACCTTTCTTGCACATGCAAACGGGGCATATTTCCAAGGCCTAATATATTTTTAACATAATTATTTACTTTCTTCAGGGCTTCCACTTGTCGTACTTTTTTTACTTTTCCTACTTTTTGGTAAAATGTCCTACTTTTGTCTTACTTTCTTGGTTTTGTCTTACTTTCTAGTTTTTGTCCTACTTTTCCACCAAATCCTATCGACAAAATTTGTTTAATTGATTTTAATTGAGCAGGAAATCATTGATAATTGCCAAATATTACAAATGTTGGAGAATGCAATTAATGATTCTGCCAAAGCAGAAATTGTATCATTTTTAAGGTTATTTGGGGGAGAGGGTGTATGTGGACCATTTGGTTGATAAATTTTTCATTTGCTTAGTTTGAGTGTTCAACAAGTAAATAGTCATTAAAAACTTCTGTCTGGATGGAAAAATAATTTTGTATTTATTACTTCATGGTCTTGGACAGTAACATTCATCATTCAAAATTATGGTGCAAATAGGTTAAACAACAGTTTGCATTACAAAGCAGTTGGATACATAGGCCTTTTCTAGGTTTGGTGATTCTGATGTTACCCAATAGCATTCAGTTGTCTTCTGTATTTTTAAGGCATGAGGAAACATAAACAATATTTATAATGTGCTCAGCAAAGAGCTAGAAATAGAAGATTTGTCAAAAATGATTACACTGGCATTGAACAGTAAAATGTGGACAAATCTCGTTAAAAAATGACGGACAACGCAGTAAAACTATCTGGTTCACCTTGTCTTATTTACATCGGATCTTGTAATCTACACATTTTGCACTGTGCTTTTGAAAGTGGTCGTGAAGGAGCTTCATTCTTAAAAAACGTACCTCTTCAAAATTTGCTGTGCATTGTCAAAAAGAGTTGACAAGCTCTGCATTTAAGGAGACTCCAAAAAAACAATGTAATATACAGTCAAACCTTGTTAGTGTGTCACCCGGTTAACATGTCACTCTGCTTACCAGATCACTTTTTGGAAGTCCCAATTATCCTCGGGCAGGAATTGCCACAGCTATGGCTTACTCTGTTTAAAGAGTCACTCCGCTTACTAAATCATATTTTTTCCGTCCCAAGAGCAACTCATTAACGAGGTTTGACTGTATATGAGGACTGACAGCAAAGAATTATCTGTGGTTGCTAGTGCACACTGTTTTAGCCAAAAATTGGTTTTGCAACCAAGTCATTTATCATTTTGCTTTGGCTTGAGTCAATCTTATAGGAAACTGAAATAGTGCTATGAAAAAAAATGTTAATTTAAAAATAATTTTTTTTTTTTTGCAAAAAAAATTTTTTAGGGATATTTTCCCATTATGCTATGATTATGTTGTCTGAGGGGTTACCCTCCCCCACCCTACTTTTTAGTCCTGCGTTTTCCTACTTTTTCTCATTTTTGAGTGGGGGTCTTTTTTCTTAGTTTGTTGAATTCTTGAATGAAGTTTGTAAAATTATACATTGCAACAATAAATTGAATGTAGCCTAAATATGCTATACCATGTATATTTCAGAATTTGTGTTTACTGTATATACAATAGTTCTCGAAGGCTCTATCCCATGGTCACCACATTTTACATCTAGGCCCCTAGCATAGTTGGTACAGGCTCCTCGAATGAGGGTGGGGTAAATCACTGGGGGCTTGTTGGGAATAGGAGGGGGGTGGGCATCCACTTCTAGGCTCTCACCAATGATACAATATTTTACACTGAATGGGGGATGCAATATCCACCTCTGCACTTTATGCAGCCCTCTGTGGCCCCAAGGGATTAAGGTTTGTTGATTATAATATTTACCTTTTTGTTTTCTTGTCGGCGATCTGTGCCAATATTGTTGCCATCCTGAAGTAGTGGTGTTGTTCAAATGTTATAATATCGTGGAAATATATAAATGATTTTGATGATGCCTTCTAACGTTGTATATATGCTGCTCATGTGGCTGAAACTGTTCTCGCATTCATTTCTCGTATTTACTTTTTCTTGTAGTTCCTGCATTTGGTCATTGGGGAAGAAATTGATCTAATGTACCGTAATACTTAATAGTTTGTTCTAAGGCACATCGGGATGTTTTAATTATGCACTAAAATCATGTTTAAGCTTGTTGCAGAGATACAATCATGATCTAGTGATGATGATGATGCTGTGATTAAAAACCTAACAGTGTTATAACTTTTGCACTGTACAACTATATTCTGTGACAGTATTTGGAGTGTTCGTTGATTTCAACATCAGATTTAAAAAAAAACCTGTTTAGAGTGCATTTAATAGGCTTGTGAAGTAGAGATGTATATTTCCGGAATTCAGTGAAATACTTTGAAATTATTCACGAAATCTATTCAATTGATTTGAGACTGACCTTATGCTGTTATGATGTCTGAAAATTGTATTAAGCTTGAACATCAGCCTTGATTTAAATGAATTTGTAATAGAAAAATTTATTTTGCTTTCATTTTGTTGCCTGCAAACCTGGGATATCAAAACTTAGAATCTGGGAATGTACTGGTACTGTAGAGGGTCACGCATCCACTCAGAACGCACATTCCGGCATGTGCCAACTCATTAGAAATTCCATGGAGGAATGTGTGCTGTCCATAGAAGAATACGAGGTGCATGTGCTGTGAAATAATCGTAATAGTTTGTCTTTGGCATCAATAATTCAACAATTTGGTAACTCGCTGTCGCATAGTGACGCTATTAATCAATGATTATTTAATTCATTGTGAATATTTTGTTGTACGAACAATCACTTTTTTCTATCGCAATAAACATTATTGCATTTATCTTATATATAAATGTGAAAGTATGTCTGTATGTACGTCTGTTCTTTATACAAATCTACAGTTTTACGCCGATAGTCGCCAGATTTTGCATATATACCAAACAGGACTGGGATTGAACCATAGGCTACTTTAAAAGTTCGTCAGAGCTGGGCAAATGCCCGAAATGGGCGGTTTGAATGTTGCTTACATCATCAACCACTCCTTTTTGAAGATATGAAATATTCTAAGCTGCTGATGAAATTTTGCTGACGGGGAAGGGGGGGAGGGTCAGTGTTTTGCTGACCAGGGGAGGGAGGGGGTCAAAACTGGCTGAAAATTGCTTACGTAATAATTGAATGGCCCTTATCCGAACTATCACTGAAGAAATGCCATTCACTTTAAACAGGGTTCGCACATCCTTACAAACACCTTAAAAACTCCTAACTTTTCATTTCCCTCTGGAAGGGCCCTTATAACTCCTTACTTTTTGCAGCCACACCTGAAAAAGTCTTTTTTTTTTTTTTTTTTTCTCTGAAGGGATGATCTTTCTTAGAATAGGCATTCCCCATGGTGATGAATAGCATTGCCTAGAAAAATAAGAGGAAGCTTCCCTCGAATATAAAGAGGAAGAAAAGAGAAAAAAACAACGCTCTCTCCCTTTGTAATAGGAAATGTGAAAGCAGGGGATGAGATTGAAACATCCAATGGTTGTGCATGCCTGCCAACCGTTACGATTTTGTCGTATTTAGTAAATTTATACGATTATACGCTTTTGCTTCTAAAAATATGATTTTTTTACCGAATCGCTAGTTTTGACGTGTTTTCCTGCCTATGTCACAAAATGGTCAGCTTTGGAAATCGATCGTCCATAGAACGACATCACTCCGCTGAACCAGTAGCCGAAAATTTCCCCATGCCCAGTGGTGAGAAAGTTTTTTTTAAGTTTTTACTTAATGCGGCGAAAGAATGTCTCGAACCTCCTATATTATGCAGTATACTGAGTGCAGACCTCGCAGCTTTCTTATTTTTCCTACTATTTTCCTACTTTCGCCGCAATCGTCTTTTTTTTTTTACTGCAATTCTCTCCTACTATTCCTATTTTATCCCTCCTTCCCATTTGCTTACAGCCAATATCTCACTCGATGTAAAGCGCTGTCGTGAGCCGTATTGCGCTCTGTAGGAAAACAGTCGTACTGCTTTTCATATTGATGAATAGACGGCGTGTCGCGCTGGGTGATTCACGTTGCGCGCGCCATAGAAAACCTGCTAGTAAAACCTGGCTTTTAAAAGTGACAGCCCGAGCCACGTCTGGTTTTCAGGAGGGAGGGGGGGGGGGAGGACGAGCCGATCAGCCGCTATAGCTGAACCCACTTTTTTTTAACCTTCAGAAAATAACTTTCGGGTATCTTTATGTTAGGGGTCATTCAAGTATTACGTCAGCATGGATGGGGGATTTTCCATTTGCTGACTTGATGACGTGGGGGGGGGGAGGGTTGGATGATTCTTACGTCATCAACCACCCTTTATAAAAATTATGAAATATTCTTACTGGCGTCTTACTTGGGGCGCGAAAAACGAGTAAAACTTTTCACTAGTTTGTGGGCACCTGAACTAACATTCTCCCTATTGAGTCCCCTACAGAGCCACTCTAGTGATCTTCAAATACAGCGGATCCAAATGCTCTGGAGCTGTGCCGCGCGTCATATAAAGTGATCCGTGATTATGCCGCAGATCACTTAAGTAATCTGGGAATGTGCCGCGGATAACTTGAGTGATGTAGAACCACACTGGTGGCAGGACCAATGCTCTAAAACTTTGTCACATGTCACTCAAGGGATCGCTTAATGTGCCACAGATCTCTTAAATGGTCTGGAGTTGTGCCAGGAGTCACTTAAGCGATCTGTAAATGTGTCACTTGGTTCATTGTTACAAAAATAGATTTAGGGACAGGCCACATTTGGTCCGCACAGGCCGAATGTTTACCGCGGGTCAAGGGTTACCAAGGGGCTTAGAGAGGTAGGGTCGCAATGAATTTCTTGAGCAATTTTGGGTTCTTAGCCTTCAAATAGCATTGAAATTAACAAAAATTGATTATAATAACATATAAAGATATTTTGTTTCGAAATTGTAAAAAATATTTTTACAATTCTTTTAAAAAATATTTTGTGGATTAAAAAAATAAATTTTTGATCATCTGGGGGGAAGCCCCCAATTCAGATTCCACCAATAAGCGTTAGGAGGAAGGGGGCAGAGCGCTGACAGTGGGAGGGGGAGAGTTTTGCTGACTTTTTCTGACAAGAGGGGTGAGTCAAAAATTTCTGAAAATTTGCTGACGTAATACTTGAACAGCCCCTTATTTTAAAGCATATATGTGCTCAACACATGGCCTAAATGTGGCCTGCCTCAAGTGGCTCGTGGCAAATTCTTACTTCAATTGAGCGGCCCGCGGCACATTCCCAAATTGTTTGAGTGAGTGATTTCCGGGGGGGGGGGGGGCACTTTCTTTCTTTAAAACCAAGCACAACTCAGGTCTATTACCATCTATGGGAAATTTACTATCTAGGAAGTTGTGTTGTAAGTGTGTGTGTGTGCCTAGAGTTGCTGCAAATATAAATAATTTTGTAAGAAAAATCTTTGTCAGCTGTGGTTTTTATTTTGAATAATTGGAGGGGGAATGAATATCACTTTTAGAATTTTTATAATTTATGTGATGCTCTTATGAGTTATATTTTTGACTAATGCTTGAAGGTTATACTTGATTATTTTATGAATTCTTATGATGCTGTGTAACAAATCAAAACTTCTACATCTATATTTTTTGAGAAGAGAGAAAGTTTGTTTGCAAATTCAAAATAAATTTGCATATGTGCCCCGCCCTTTTTTCTGCTGTAAAACTTGTAAGTTATGAAGTTTGCCATGACTCCTTAAAAACTGCTTGAAACTCCTTAAAAAGTCCTTAAAAACTCCTTCCTTTTCATTTTGAAAATTTTGTATGAACCCTGTTAAAGCCGTTACAGTTCCCGATTCGTTTAACTTTTGCCATGACAATCAACATAGCACAAGGCCAGTCATTAGCAGTGACAGGTATCAACCTACTTGAGCCCTGTATTTCTCACGGACAGCTTTTCGTCGCCTGTTCATAATCCCAAAAATTTGTACATCCACACACCAGATGGGAAAACAAAAAATATTGTGTATCCACACGCAATTGCCTCAAGTTTTTAATTAAAATATTTAAAGATAAAACTAATTTTTTCTTACTTGATGCAGAATTTTTTTTGATTAAGAAATAATAAGCTATACATATATAAATTTTTTACGGGACGGGCAACGTTGCCGGGTATCAGCTAGTATGATATATAATTGACGGCTTGTGGGGCACGTTATACATTTCCCTATTTCAATATAGCAGTCTCGGGGCTCCCACTTTTACTACTTTTTGGTAAAATGTCCTACTTTCAAGTTTTTGTCTTTTTTTTTGCCAAATTCTATCAACAAAATTTGTTTAATTGATTTTAATTGAGAAGGGAATCATCGATATAATGCCAAATAATAAAAATGTAGTAGATTTTAATTAATGATTCTACCAAAGCAGAAATTGTATCGTTTTTAAAGTCATTTGGGGGGGGGGGGCTGTATGTGGACCATTTGGTTTATTTATTTTTCTTTTGCTTAGTTTGACGGTTCAAGAAGTAGAGTAGTTATTAAAAACTTCTGTCTGGTTGGAAAAAAATAATTTTGTATTTACTACATGGTCTAGGACAGTAATTAACATTCATCATTCAAAATTATAGTCCACATTTTGTGTATAGGTGAAAAAATAGTTTGCATTAAAAATCCGTTGGATACATAGGCCTATTCTAAGTTTTGTGATTCTGATGCTACCCAATAGCATTTAGTTGTCTTCTCTATTTTTAAAGCATAATGAGGCGTAAACAATATTTACAATGCTCAGCAAAGAGCTAGAAATAAAAGTGCTTTATTTGTCAAAATTGATTGCATTGGTGTTGAACTAAATGTAAACAAATCTCTTTAACCGTTTAAAGGCCAATGTTCTATAAATCGAACAGTTTTTATTTACAAAAATATCAGATAAAAATTGATTCAAACATTTTAAGTTTTTTACCGTGTATAGTGGAGAGTTCGAAGTATTTTTTGAAATAAATTAGGAAACTTCAGGTTGATATAAACATTTTTGGCAGAATTTTGAAATTTTACATTTTCTGGGCATTTTTTCCCCATTTCGATTAAAATTTGCCAAAATTTCAATTTTGAAGTAAATTGAAAATTATTTTGTGTGTTTCTACAACTTAATATATCAATCAAAGTAAATGGATTAGTTTTTTTGTACTGTTAAACGTTAAAGAGCTATGTGCGTTCAAAAATGCATGTTCCATTTATGGAACATTGGCTTTTCAAGAGAGCGGGATTCTATGGATATCTAATGAGCAGTGCGCTGCTTTGATTTTCCCGTTCGAACCCCAGGGTGTTGTCATCATTTGACATGTGTATAGGGGCTAATTCTGGGTAATATGACACAGGAATGGGCTTTCTGGGGTGGATTGTTTGTATTGAGTATGTATGTTTTTATTCTTGCATTCTTAGAAATGTATATTTTATCGAACTGCAGACAAATCAAACCTAGTTCCACAATCTTAGATAGTCTTGTTGTGTTCAGCTGAGTGTAATTATATCAAAAAGATATCTCACATTAGAAGAAGCTGTAAGATATTTAGAAACTCTTTCAGATTCCTAATAGAGGATGTAGATATATTCCAATTACGTGCTAATGAAAATGGGAACATCGTGGATGAAGATGATATTGTTGAAAATCATCTAGTATCAACAGCTTCAACTGATGTATGTGAAATGCTAGGTAATTTTGCAACAACGAGGATGGGTTGTTAGAAAACTTCTGAAACGTGTTCTTCAAAAGATGTATTGCAGGAAAAAGGAGTAAAAGGTAAGTGCAACACTCAAGTTTCAAGAAAAAGCAAGACAGTTTTGAGCAATCCGAAAAAAAATTATTACATCGGGTAAAAAAAATTCTTTCTAGAATCCGATGAAAACCTCAGCTCTGGATTCTATTGGAAAAGATTTGTCATATGACTATTACAGCACGTTGGATAATTCATTCAGAGTTGCAAGAAGCGGATCTTATTTTGCATTTGGAATTCCGGAGAGAAGGGACAATGAACCTTCTACGATCTAAGGAGGGGTTAATTATTCATCCAGGTCCATGTTGTCAATTGAAAAAAATATGTCAGGTCATCTGATGGGCATTATATTGTGTCTGCGACGCAAGGATGGTGTGTGGTTTGCCAAAACAAAACACTATGTATAAATGCTACCAATGTGACAAACAGGTCCATCAAATATATGTTTTTCTTCTTTTATCACGGGCATTATAAAAATTTGAATTTTCTGCACTCATTTTTATGTTTAAAAAATTGGTATGTGTCGCGAATTTGAATTTATAGTAGAAAATATAAAATTTCGTGTGATAACTGTACTCCAGAAATAAATAATCGTTAGAATATAGGCGATACCAGTTTCTGCTTTCACTTCTCCCCAAGTGCCAATGTTCCATTTATGTAACATCGTGAAAAACAAAGAAAAAAACTTTTTCTTCAAATTTTAAACTTGATCTATGTATAGGCATGCAAAAGGATCTCAAATTTCAAAACAATAAGTGACTTAGTTCATAGTTTGGCTTTTAAACGGTTAAAGAAAAGGGTGAACAACGCAGTAAAACCATCTGGTTCACCTTGACTTATTTACATCAGATCTTGTAATTCACACATTTTGCACTGTGCTTTTGAAAGTGGTCTCGAAGGAGCATCATTCTTAAAAAAATGTATGTCTTCATAGTTTGTAGTGCATTGTCAAAGAGTTGGCAGACTCTGCACTTTGGAAGACACCCTAAAAAAATATATATATTGTGAGAAGAGGCAGAAAAGAATTATCTGTAGATGCTAGTACACTGTTTTGGCCAAAAATTGTTTTTGTAATAAATCATTTCTGTCATTTTGCTTTGGCTAGAGTCAATTGTATAGAACACTGAAATAGTGGTATGAAAATTAAAAAAAACAAACAAATTTTAAGGGATTTTTTTAAATTATTATGGTGTGATTATGTTGTCTGAGAGGGTTACTCTCCGCTGTCCTACTTTTTAGTCCCACTTTTTTTTACTTTTTCGAGTGTTGACGCTTACTAATAGGGAAGCCGGGAATGAACGTTATTTTCAAATACCGTTCTTTGCCATTATATATAGCAATTCTGAGGTTATGATGTGTGAAAATTTGGATTATTTTAAATGAGACTAAAAATATAAGTTACTCTCCTTCAAAGCAAAAAACTGTAAAAATAAGAATAAAACAGTTTTAGAAAGAAAAAAAAGTTATTTTGGTGGTTATTGAGTGAATGCATTTTTACAATAACATTTAATATCGGACATGCAGGAATTTGGGATGATCTATGTTCATTTGACGTTTCACCATCATACCGGTCCAATATACTAATAATATAGTTGTGTTACTGGGGAAGAGAGAGTCTGCTGTAGAGAGTGTAAATTTATAATAAAAAACAAAAAATGAGATTTCTCTCAGCTTAACCTGGCAGTCTTGGCCTTGTGTGTGTGAGCGAGAAGGTGGGCTGTGGGTAAGTGTGCCATAGAAATTAGTAAAAAACTTGACTGAAATATTCACTATTGTCAATTCCTTTTGTTTTTATTTAAAATTAATTTTTATGTTTAATTAATTCAGTGTTTTGTAAAATGTGATGGTTCTTTGTCATAATTATGCAGGTGAGGTGTAAACAGATCTGAGGCTGCAAATTTGTAGAATGGTGAAAGAGATTAGTCTAAAACAAGAGAAAAAAAAGTCCTCCAAACAATCCATAGGGATACCAATGTTAAAAATGGTTGTACTGTTATAATGCCAATAGGGATGCTTGAGTCTTTGCAAAAGTTTCTGTGCGAAATTTGTGAAACATTCTGTAAAGCATACACTTTTTGAGAAAAAAAAATGGTGGCTTGGGGTGCTGGAGTGCCCGAGTTGCATTAAAGATTTATTTTCTTTCAAATATGTCTGCTGTATTTTGTAGGTTGAAAATCTGGTAATCTTATCGTGATAGAACAATCATGTTCGTAGTCTATGAAAATTGAATTAACAAACTTGTTGGTGAGTGAAGCAGCACATCATCTATGCTTTTCTGAATCATATTTTTTTATCAATATTTTCTAGCTTGTTGGAGAAAATCCAAGCTATATTGGAACAATGTGTCAATGACAGCACAATGACTGGTCTGCTCGTACCTAACAGAAGAAGATGGAAAAATACAAAGTAAGCTGTTCCATTTAATACATTATACCCAAGTTGAATGTCATTACTATGTAAGTAAGTTGAAAAATAAGGGCCACCTTATTTTTCAACTGTCTAAAAGTTTTGCTTCCCATCTTGTTTAAATCAACAACAAAAAAATAGCTGTGTAAAATTTTAGCTCAATCAGACCACAGTGAGGCGACCTCTAAACGCCTTGAAATTGGAACATAGCATATGTTCCAAATGGTACACTCTCCCCTATCTTGACCATTTTATTTTTTTCTTCTTAGTGAAATTTATGAGGACACATCCAAGCAATTATTCAAAACATTCTGAATCAAATTTTCTAAATGTTAATTCGAAGAATACTTGAATAATGTGAAATATGTAAGAAATGCAGTCAAATCTTGATCACTCTAACATGCAGTGATCAGTGAAAAACTTCAAGTTATCTTTAGTTTGAATTATTGAAAATTCAGATTTTGGAGACGTAAAAAAAGATTTTTTAAAATAACAGTGTTGAAGTAATGAACAGTATTGAATATCATATTAGTAAAAAATTTCAAGCTACTGGACCATTGGCATAGCCGGGGGAGTGGGAAGTGATTGTCCCCAAATCAAAATTTTACCTGCATTGGTGCCTATTCTCCTAAATGACTTTTGATCTTTAAAAAAACTTAATGAAAAAAATTGAATTTTTCATTTTCTACCTTCATTGACTAAAATGGTGAGAGAGAAAAATAAAAATAAATCTCCATTTATATATATGCATGCACCTCTTGCAGTTTCACAGTGATTAGCACTAGAGAAGAAGAAAAAAAGAAAGTGGAGATTTTCATTACCGTTTTTGAAAATTGCTCTCAAGCTCTTCATCTGGAAGCAGGTTCAGATCAGCCTGTGTTTTCCCACGTTTATTAAAGGACAGAATCTTGCCTGCATCTTGCTGTAAATTTTCCCCCTGCTATTGGTTGTTCTCGGTAGAGCGCCCAGAAATACCTTTCATGGATGCCTCAGCTCTGAGGATATGGCATTCATGAAATGCTCGCTCTGTTCTGAAGGGCCCGCAAGAGCATTGACTAAGTTGCCTTTTGAAGAAATTAAGCATGGGAACCTATTGTGGAGAGACCAATGAACCACTGAACCAATGGCTGTAATTCAAGCTATTCAAGAAGTATCACCTTTTCTTTGGGTGCCTTACTTAGAGCTTGAGCTCCTATAGAATTACCACCGTATGTATAGGAGACCTAGAAATGCCACGTTATCTGCTGGTGCCTTCACAAGAGCTACTAGCTTGTGTTTAGGCAGATAGCCTATACAGTGTCAAAGTCAGTCCACCTTTGGCAAAGACAGTGTCAAATGTGGAAGCCTGCTCTGAGGTTTTGAGCCCCAAAAAACAAAAGCTAAAACACAAAACTGGTTCTTGAAGAGTTTTTCTTAAAGGTCGGTGAAATAAAAAAAATCTTGGGTCAATAGCGCTCCAAAATGCAGAAAACGAGAGAGGAAATTGGTCATCTATATTTGTATGGTAATATATTGTATTACATTGATAATGCATAATTTTGAGTTGAAATGTTTTTCTCAGAATCATTCTTTTTTCATGGTGTAGTTTCTGTTTTCTTTGAATCGCTGTTTGCCTCATCATCATGCATATACTGTAATGTGGTGAATTTGAGAATTGGAGAAAGTATTCCCCGGAAAAATTCATGACCGGCGTGTTTGTTAACTTATGATACATTCAATTAATGAGGCCCTTCATTTGGAGGGAGCGGTGCCCCCTGGCTTTTGAAAGTACACTAAAAATGGTATATATATATATATATATATACACATACATACATACATACATTGAGTACATGTTGGCGGGGGGGGGGGGTGTTTGAGCAAAATGGGGAAAATTGAATTTCCTATTTCCACAACCTCAACATATTTAATTTAAACATTTATGTTCATCCTTTATGGGTACATCTTACATTATGTCTAAATATAAATTTTTGGTACACTCGCTATTTGATTAATAAAATTGACCATACAATAAGGGAATAGTTGGTTACTTACCGCCTGGGTGGGTTTTTTGTGCAAAATGGGAGGCATTTTCTACTTGTCGAAATTAGCCATTTTTGAGAACTCAAAACTACAGAATAACGTGAATTATCATTAAATACAAATGTCTAACATTATTGTATATTAATGTCACTTTATAAAAGACGACCTGTCACGTATAGTAACAGAATGTCTTCATCTGGCTGACGATTTTAACAGGCTAATTTTCAGGGGGTTGGGCTTATACAGACCTGCCAACTCTCCCGATTTAGGCGGGAGACTCCGGATTTTTCATCCTTCCTCCCGCTCTCCGGATTTTGGCAGAAAATTAGATTTCACGTTGTTGTGGCGTCAATAATTACCGTCGTCGTTAGGGAAAACACCCGTAGAGGACAGCCGTAGTCATTTTCATCGAGCAGCCGTAAAAAATGTTTTTGTGACCGCATTTAAGCAACTGGCAAAGATGCGACTTTGTTTTCGTAGCATTTATTGGCAATCATTTATCAGGGGCATGACCTTCGTTGCCGAAATTCCCATATAATCGTTATTGTATTCCATTAACAGCCGCGCTGTAAACATTTTTTCGTCCGCAGCTTTGTAATTAGAATTTTTTAAATCGTTTCTTCCGATTAAACATCTTCAGAAAGAAAATATAAAACTTTAAGCTATATACAGCTAAATATAAAGCTTTTAAGAATTCATATACCCAAGATTATCAATCACTGATAGCATCCACGAAAGGAAACACATACTTTATTAACAGTATGTAGATGTGATTTCTCTATTCTGCATGGAAAGACTGGCATAGAATTATATTCTCAGGGGCAATGCAGAACGTGCCTTGGGGGGGGGGGGAAGGATGTAACTTTTTCTTAATTTATTTAAAAAAAAAATTATGAATTTTTTTTTGATCGAGTCTATGAGTGTCGGGGGGGGGGGGGTACCCCCCTCGGGAGAATCTCCGGATTTCTGGATTTCAAAAGTTGGCACGTCTGGGCTTATATTATGAGCATCTTGGAAAATCAGGCTAAAGCTTATTTTCTGGTTAGATCTTATTTTTAGAGAAAAAACATACTTTTTGTTCTATTTCACTTGAAGGTGTTCGTTACCAATGTTCAATTCAAGAATCCCACAATGTTATTTTCTTTTTGTTATGAGATAATGTTATTATAATGTACCTGTATAAAACTTATTTATTTATGCTATATTGTTTGCCCAAGGCCTATACAAGAGGATGCGGTAGATTTATACACATATGCTTTGAAATATTTGACAAGAAATCAGAGATCGTGGGGGAGTTAACAATAGTAGAGGGAAGCTTGTTTCATTTATTTATGGTATTGGGAAATAAACTGAATTTAAAACAATCTGTAGAGGCAAAAATTGGTTTTAAGTTTTTGGGTAGTTGAGTCTATTGGAAACATAGGAAGGCTTAGTCAGAATACAGAATGTATCAAAATTTAAATGACCATGAATAATCTTGTAAAGCATGGCTAAGCGGGAAATAAGTCTGTGAGTAGGAAGTGGGTGGAGATTAAATTTAATATTAAATTAAGTTTAAGATTAAGTTTAAGATTGGAAACTGAACTAAAAGATGACCAGCAGTCAGGAATAAAGCGGGCAGGTTATATTTTGGATAGTTTCAAGTTTGTCTATGTTACTAGAGGTGTCTGGGGCCCCAGACCTCAGCTGCATAAGAAAGAACGGGAGAAATATAAGTTTGGTAGCAGAGAAATCGGACATCATGAGTAGAATGGTTGAGGTTGCTGTGAAGGAAAAAAAGTTTGTTGAGACATTTCTGGTAGACATAATCGATATGATTATTCCAATGGAGATAGGCAGAGGTTATGACTCCCAGATATTTAAATTGAGAAACTTCGGATATGGTTATGTTATTGATCGAGTATGAGAATTCGAGGGGAAGGGTTTTGCAAGTAGCTCTCGCGAAAACTGTTTTGGATAGGTTGATAGGTATATGTCAAAATGAGCACCAATCTGAGATGAAAATAAAATTACGTTGGAGAGTTTCTTGATCAGATTTGATTAATTGCGCGGTAGATTACACAGTCATCAGCAAAAAAATCTAGTGGTGCATTTGAAGGTTTCAGGGAGATTGTTTATATATATTGAAAACAATAAAGGCAAGAGAACTGCTGCTTGAGGAGTACCAGAGTTAACAGTGGAAAAAGGTGAATCATGATGAATTGTTAAAGGTGAATCAAACAATTCATTCATTTCATGAATGATGGCGGGATCAACTGAAAAGACTGAGCAGAAAGCCAAATTGAATTCAGTAGCAATATCTGAAGGAGATGAGATGGTTTTATTTGAGATTTTGAGAGAAGCAGGTCCAACAGATTAAGTTCCAAAATTTGGTAGGATCTGTTTTTAGTTAATTTGGTAAAGATTGGGATAGGTACTTGGACTTTTGGGTAGAGATGAGGTTCTTGAGATTCAGAGTGGAGGTAGAAATTAAGGATTTGAGTGCATTAGATTTGTTGAGCTAATAATAATAATCCAACAATTAATAATCTTATAAAAATGTAATGTAAACATGTAAATATTTTTTGAATGAAAATTCAGTTTACGTACATTGGTTTACTTCTTCACAGAGGCTTCAATTTATTTATACAAGGATTTGTGTGTGTGTGGAAAATTATTATGTATTATAAATAAACAATAATTTCTTTGGATATGTTTATCAAATATTACATGTGTTACATATCTAAGTTCATGGTTACATTTTCTGTTTGCGGTTTCTTGTAACATTTTAATATGTGAATCTCATACCTAAATGCTTACATAAAAAACGTGTGTTTGTGATTCCAAGAAATTATTTATCACATTTTTGCTCCCAAAAAAATTATTAAAAATACTTCAAAATATACATATTCTAAACACTACACTATGCAGCAATTTTTGTAATACATAAACTAACCTTAAAATAAAATTTTAACCTGAAAGCAACAATTTTTTCTTCAAAAACACTATTTTCCCCCAAAAAAATTAGTTTGCCCAAAAAACCCAGCCTGGGGGGAAAATGGGTATCTACCCGGGGAGCAAATTTAACAACCCTGCCTCCCTCCCCCCCCTGGCAAAAGTTGAAATGATGTCCCTGCAATTAATCCAGTGTTTCTTAAACTTTTGGTGTCTATGGCCCCTTGACTTCATCATCGTTTATCGGCGGCTGCCCAAAATAGTTTAATGCAGGGTTCTCAAATCTCAAACTCTTTCCAACCGAGGGGCCCTTTCTCCTATTCAATGCTTATCTGCGTGCTCCACCAGCTCTCTAGAGCTTTTTAACAAAAAATGTTTTCAAAAACCATTCACCACTCTGTGGCGCCCCTGAAAAGGTTGGAGGTGCACCAGGATGGCCATGGCATACAGTTTAAGAACTCTTGGCCTAATGTAAAAAAAGAACTACTTCAAAGAACTGAATAGGTACGCGTCAATACACCAATGGATTGTGACACCCCTCAAAAAAAAAAAAAGGTTGGCGATGAGCTATGGGTTTGTAAAAAACCAGGTTTTTTTGGTTTAAACCAAGGTTTTTTTGTTTTAAATAGTATCAACATTAAAAACAAAATTTCTTAAAAATCATTCAAACTTCTAATTAATTAAAATAAAATGTTCATTAATGTAACACTATTCCCATATTAAAGTAAGAAATATTTATTGATTAATTAACAAAATTCAACTTTTGCAATTTAATTATTTTTTGCTTAACTCAATGGATTACTTTGTGTTTGAAAATTCTTTTAATGTCATTATCGATCATATAATATAAAGATGTTTTCTTCAGTTACTTTCAGTATGCTTAATTACGAAGCTATTTTGCAAAAACTATAATAAAAATTAGGTGAATATAATGTATTTAATGAAGCATCAATAATGAAGATTAATTAGCAAGGATTTACGATATAGAGGGTAATTACAACTAAGGTTCTGATTTCAAAACACTAAAGAAAAAGAAAAAAAGAACAATTGTCAGAATGACTTGAAAATTGACATGAATATTCCGTTAGAAATAGGATTTTATTTGGTAAAGGGGAAAAAAATGAAAACTGGAGAACATGAAATTTTACTTAAAAATGTAAAATTAATGACATTGTCTAACACATGGAGAATTTTCTTGCAGAATGGAAATGATAGCCAGTCATGGCAAAATGATAACTTAATTAGTTGCCATAGGCGTAAACTTGTATCCGTCCCATGGGCCCGAGACCCCCCCCCCCAAACATTTTAGAAGAGCCGGCTCGCCCCCCCCTCCCCAAAAAAATTCGAGTGCATATGTTTCTCACACTTGGCTCAGAAAAAACTTTGTCTATATATAAATCTGCTATCTATATATCCATCTGCTCCAAATTTTATTTTTTTACTTTCCTTCAGAATGTCAACGCACTTGTTCTGTGACAATAGTAATCTTATCTCCAAATTACCCCGGTATCCATTCATTCTAAATTGCATCCTCCCAGAGTTCTGCCTGATGGTATCTGTGGAGATAACTTGGAATCCTTTCTTTTTCTCTTGCTTGCACTGTCGGTAAACTCAAGAGCATCTCTTCCTTCTTTTGTTGAGTGTGACCCTTGGGGGGATGGGGACATGAAGCAACACAAAAAATAAAAAAAGTGGGAGGAGGCATAGGCGTAAACTTGTATCCAGCCCATGGGCCCGAGCCCCCCCCCCCCCCCCCCCCCAACATTTCTGAAGACCCGGCTCAGCGCCTCCAAAAATTCGTATGAATATGGTTTCCTCATTTTGCTATGATGAAAATAAAAATTTCGACCAAAATTTGTCCTAATTATGAATTAGTTAATGGAAACAATCTACTCAAAATTTTAGTTCTTTTAAAAACTCTGAACAGTCTTTGGCTTTCTTGTTCCATGAGCCATGACAATACGTTTATCTCATTTCTTCCCTGCCATTCAATCCCTGAAGGCACAGCTGATGAAGTTTCTTTCAGTGGGGAGGGGGGTCTTTCTTGTTTGCCTGGCAAAAAAAACTGAGTGTCTCTTCTTTTTTTTACTGCGACTGGAGTGGGGGGGGGGGGTAGTGTCATGGCGTCGTCACGAAAAGAAGCCCAAAGATGCATGGTGGGGGGGGGGGGTTGAAAATTAAATTGGAAAGCAATGATATTGAAACCGAAATAAAAAAAAATACACTCTATGAAGAATAGGTACCAGAACTTAGAGGTTGAGGCCATTTGAGCCCCCCCCCCCTACCCCGCAATAGATTTTGTAAGGGAACTGAGCCCTCCCCCAGTAATTACTGAAAAAACCATTGCAATGCATCCTCCCTCTCCTTCGTAAACGCTTGAGTCCCGTATATACGGGAGAACAAATAACTTTTAGCCCCCCCCCCCCCCAATGTTTCTTGAAAAATATTGGGAAAAAACAGTCCATACATAACAGATCTTGAGGGCTGATGCTGAAACATTTTTCGAACCTCTTTACAACAAAATTTGACTGAGGGTGGGGTAGAATATAGAATCAAATAAATAAGTGAATTGTAATATTGATTTAAAAAAAAGGAAATAAAAAATAAATGATAATTTTTCAAAGGTTCAGGAGCCTCTCGACGAGAACCAAGAACCTCGACTCCTCAAGATCGACTCATCATGATCCGCCGTTCTCGAGTGTTGATTATATGAAAAAAAAATTGCACCACACACACACACACCCGTCCTCCGGGTACGCTTCGATATCTCTGAGTTGTGAAGCGGGGCGTGTCTGGTCTTCAAAGGTCTAAGGCGTAAGTCCAAGCCATAGGCGTAAACTTGTATCCGGCCCACGGGCCCAAGCCTCTCCAGTAATTTTGAAGGACCGGCTCAGCCACCTCCCCCCCCCCCAAAAAAAAATCGTGTGGATATGTTTCCCATATTTGGCTCGGAAAAAGACTTTTTATGATTAAAAAAATTGCCCCCAAAAAAAAAGATTAGTAAAAAAAATCTCAAAATTTTATTTCAATACTTATTTAAAATCGCAATCCACTTGCTCTTGGCTTTTTTTTTGTAACAATTTGTTATATTTTTCTCACGGTCAACGACGACACTCGATCTCCAGTTATCATTCTCCGTCAGTGCCAATCGTAACTGACCCAAAGACATGCATCTCTGGATGACATCTGAAATGGGGTAGGTGCTTTGGCCCTTTCTTGTTCGCGCTGTTGGAAAACTCAGAAGCATCTCTTCCTTTTTTTGAACGTGACTCTTGGGGAAAGAAGCTTCCAGACGATGCAGCAGGAGGAAAACGTAGGTTAAAAAATAGACCGATAATGATTGAAACCGAAACAAGTACACTCCGAGAGTCATATTTTACTTATCGAGTTCGGGAGCTCGGGCCGAAACATTTTTGACAAAATACTGTGTATGACTAATAACACCGAGACAAATAAACAATAGCTAAATGAAATGCAGTGAAACCTCAATATAAGGACTGTGGACCAAGAAAAAAATATCGTTGTAGAGGGATTATTGTTATATCGAGAGGCAACATTATCATCACATGCCCTGAAATTTTTGTTGCTGTTGGCATATTTTTTGAATCTTTTCTGAATCTGACCTGCTTTGAACCTTGGGACACTGTTCTTGTTTTTTAAAAAAATCGGTTGATTTAAATCAGCAATTTAAATCAACTGATTACTACAACCCTGATTGCCCCTTCAAACGTTCTGCAATTCATTGGCAGAACCAAGCATTTCAGGTGTGGTCTTAGCACTTTGATAAAACATTTCTCACTAATTCTCTGCAGGCCTGATTGACAGCATCAGTGCCCTGCACCTGTTCTGGGATAGACTTATATTAGAGTGCCTCTTCTTTGGCTGCATACTCCCTGATGCATTCATTGAGTTTCTGCCGTGTTAAAAATAATTATCCACAGACCCTCCTTCTGTACGATTTCCTCCTGTATCGTACAATCAACACATTCAAGTTATTTAATCCTTTCACATAGCAGTAGGCACATGTGATTCACTCAAAATCACAGAAGTTGTGAAAATTAAATTTCCGGAAGCATAATTATTTTCAAGAACCTTTTACATTATTGACTCAAATTCCAATTGCAAAACCTTCAACGAGCGAAAAGCTTCTAACTCGACAACAGCATGAAAATAATATCAAGAGCCCAAATTTTCCCAGAGGGTATTCTACAAAGGTCCCTTGGTGAGACAAAACTATATTAAAATGTAATGGGTACAGATCTTGAAGGGTTTTATTCGCTGTTTTAATTTTTAGAGTTGGCGAGAAGAAGAGAGGAGGATTGAGAGACACAACGGAAAAAGGGGAAATCTTAAAGGGGCCATCAAGACCTTCTCAGAATTTTCCTCTCTCCAAGGACCCTTAATCACACCCCTTAAAAACAAACTTATATAGCTTGATGACCATCTCCTTCACTCTCTTACAGCCCTTTGTAATTCGATCAGTCTCTCTCGTCTGGAGCCCTAAGACACTCCTACTAAACCAGACTTGCACCTCGTCCATATTCCTCTGCGGAACTTCTAACGAATCGGAACATGTTAGAATATATGTGTACGTATAGTGAACCTTCTGTGAAGTTTGTTTCTGTGTAATGCTTGTTATGTGTAGTGCTGCCATCTGCAATCAGTTTTTTTCAATTTGAGTTTTTTCTCAACTCACAGTGATTGAAGTGTAATGAATGAATAATTGTACCATTGTAGGTCTGTTGCTCTCTGCAGCGACACGTTTTAATGGGGAGATCGGCTCGCATTCGTTCCTTGAAGTTGAGAACCACAGAAAACAAAACCCCCTTGATTTACAATGCTCAAGTAAAGAGCTAGAAATAGAAGTGCTTCATTTGTCAGAAATGATTACGCTTGCATTGACCATTAAAATTTAAACAAATCCTTTTTAAAAGGTATGGACAACGCAGTAAAACTATCTGGTTCACCTTGACTTATTTATATCAGACCTTGTAATTCACACATTTTGCTTTCGGAAGTGGTATCGAAAGAGCATCATTCTTAAAATTTGATAATTTTTTGTCGCACCACGGTCATTTTCTGCATACGAGGGCTAATTAGACCGGGACCTACAATTTATTGCCGATTCCGAACTTCAGGCTTGTTCTTTTTTTTTCCTTCTACTTATAGAGAGATTGGTGCGCTAACCCCCTCGATGGGGGACTCCTTGCGGTAGCAATTTTTTGCTGCGGTCAAGTCGCAGTTTTTTGTTTTCTGACAAGGACGTACCAGGTATCGAACTCGCGACACCTCTAAACATCCTTTGGTACTTAAGGCAAGTATCTTATCGACCGAGCTACTGCACCCTCATTCTTAAAAAACTTACATATTTTCATAATTTGCCGTGTGTATTGTTGAAGAGAGTTACCAGAATGCACTGTGGAAGACTCCCAAAAAAAGAATAATATATATATTGTGAGGAGGCAGAAAAGTCACTGTGGTTTCTAAGACCCTATTTTGGCCAAAAAATATTTTTTGTAACTAAGTCATTTCTGCCATTTTACTTTGGCCTGAGTCAATTTTACAGGATACTGAAATAGTGTGCTATGAAAAAAAAAAATTTCATTTTGAAAATTTAAAAAAAAAAAAAAATTTCTAGAGATATTTTTTTTATCATGCCATGATTATTTTGAAAGAATCTGTCAGTAATCCTGCAGTGAAGGGGGAAATGAAGGCTTAGTGGCTTTTGTTTGTATTGTTAGGTAGATCTTTGACATGGTAAGATTGAACGTTGAACTTATCGTATTTGTATGCAGTTTCGGATTTCAATAGTTATTTTCGAAAGAGTGCTTTTACAAAAGTGACTCCTTAAGCAGAGTGGGGTGACGTGTTATCAGGAGTTTAATAACATTAGAATTCCATAGAGGACAATTGGGATTTCCAAAAAGTGACCCAGTAAGTGAAGTGACGTTACCTGGGTTACGCACTAACAAGGACTGTATATGTAAAATAAATAGCCATGGCAGGGTTCATACGGTGCTTAAAAACTCCTTAAAAAGTCATTAATTTTCATTTCCTTTTTAAGCGTCCTTAAAATCCTTCCAGCTTTTTCTAAAAAAGAGTTGACTTTTCCCCCATCCTGGAATATTTCCTGCTATATATTTTTTAAAATAAAGAAGTTAGCTAAGTTCTGTCATTCCTGCCAGAAAATGATGTTACTACCAGTGGTGGGAACTCTGAGCAAAAATTAATATCTTGCTCCTATAGTGTGTTTTCGTATTTTTCTGTGTCAAATAGCGTGTTTCATTTTTTTTTTGTGTACTTGGAAATCCCTTGAAATACTTTTATACCTGCCTTATATGTACCTTAGGCCGGAATTATACTATAAAAGTTTGATAAAATCCCTTTTATAAAACTTTATTTTAATCCCTTTTATAAAGTCCAAGCAATATATAAAGCTCATAGATTACATTTGTGAAAATGCAGCCAATAATCTTATTGGTTGAATTTTTCAAATTTTGAAAAAAACTCTTTTTTTTATTTACAGTATACTTTTGTAAACTTTTATAGTGTAATCCCGGCCTTAGAGGGGAAAGAGAAATACTTATATTTCTCCTCTATAATATATACAATGACGCGCTCAGCGCATTGACTTTCGGAAAAGGGCACAAAAAAAGTTTTGTTTTCGCATGCCACGAAAAGATTTGTTTCCAGAGAGCGTGTTTTATTCCTTCGTACTTCAGCACCACCCTACCTCCCATCTTCCATAGTCGCACTTAGAATTATCAGAGAAAATAATTTTGAAGAGTAATTTCACTTCTCTCCAAAATTTTAAGGGGTGGTATTCAAAAAAATTTTTTTTTATTAATATTATCAAATTTTTTTATTTTTTTAAGCTGTATTTTATCTTATGAAAAAAGGCTACGCAAAATTTGAAAGAGTATTTTCAGTCCTCTACAAAATTTGGAGGATTGAAATTGAATTTAGATGCATATTGGATTTTCCCGGCAAGTTCCCGCTCTTGATTTTGTCCCTTAAAATAGGATTGTGGTAACTGCAGCTCCTTATTCAAATTATCGGCCCATCATCAGACTTTTCATCGTGAAACCGCGGTGATATCCTTGATCGTACAGCTAAAGATGGTTTACTCTAGTCCAGTGTTTCTCAACAACCGACCGCGGTTTCCGTTTTTAAAAAAAGTCGCCACTGCAAGAGAGCAGCAGAAATTATTATGGCCGATTGCCATTGTGTCAAATCCCGATGTTTCGTGGGGGAAAAATTCATTTCATGAATTAGAGCTAGTCCGCCGAATTATGAGTGTTAATTTGTAAATTTCGCCAAATAATGAGTGTTAAATCGCCAAACATCGTGTTGAATGTCCTGAAATTTGGTCCCATTTTGCAACAATTTCTTTTTGAGTAAAACTGAAAAACAAGAAGGAAAATTGAAAAACTTTTTTTAAATAATTTGTGTATGTGTTGATCCACTTTGAGCGAGACGTGAATAAAGAGTTGCTGCAAATGTAAATAATTTTGGTAGATAAATTTTTGTCAGCTATGGTTTTTTATTTTGAATAATTGGGGGAGGGAGAATGTGAATATCACTTTTAGAATTTTTGTAATTTATGTGATGCTGTTATGAGTTATATTTTGGACCGAAACTTGAAAGTTTTAGAACACTTTGGTGATAACAGAAAAGTATGTATGTGGATTGATTATTTAATGAATCCTTATGATGCTGGGTAACAAATCAAAAGTTGTAATTTCTGAACCATTTCTACGTCTATATTTTTGAGAAGAGGGAAAATTTGTTTGGCAAATTAAAAATATATAAATTTGCATATATGTGTCACGTCCACCTTTTTTTTGCTCTAAAACATAAGTAATGAAGTTTGCTATGACTCCTTAAAAACTGCTTGAAACTCCTTAAAAAGTCCTTAATTTTTATTTAGGAAATTTTGTATGAACCCTGCATGGTAGTTTGCTGTGTGTTCATGGTGTAAATACAAAATCAAAACAACATGGGCCCCCAGGGCTCTGTCTTCTACTCCGCCTTATGCAAGTCTTGATGTCACCTGATGACCTCTTGGAACAGTCATCGTTCAGCTATACATATACAATGCAATCCAATGCCTGAGCAAGACATACAATGTGAAACATGTGAGGAAACAAATTTATAATTTTCCTCTACTTTTCTGATATGGGCTGCGTTTATCTGAAACAAAATCATTCACATCTAACATCGCCCGGTCAAAGCAAAGTTAATGCAACACCAAGTTCTCTATCTCTCAGATTATGCATCCGCATTTAAATGGGGCTGGAAGGGTTGGGGGGGGGTGAAGTTTCTTATGATAATTAATACTAGGAGTTCGGAAAAATTAAAAAAAAAAAAAACACATCTTTTGTTCTAAATCCTCAAAATATCCAAGTTTTGCATATCAAGGCCTCTGAAATGCGCCAATAAACTTGAAAATATGTTAAAAAAGGCATTTATGGCATTTTGTCTGAACTTCCAGGCTCTACTTTTCATAAATTGACTATGTACAAGATGTATGGAAAAACTGGCTGTATATAGAGATGATTTTTTTGGAAAGAAAAATTCATCTCGATTGCACAGGGACTCGAACCCTGGACTCTTGTATCCACATAACTGACTGTATGTGGTTATAAATGAACGAAAACTTTTTCCATGTTTACACATGATAATTTTATTTCTTTTTTGTATTTGCTTGTAGTTTTGATAAAGACTGTGGTATTAAAATGATTCCAAAGCCAACACTTGTTTCATTAGAAAAAGTAAAGCAATCACGGACAAATAAGAGATTTGGTAAGTCACCTAAGTCTATATCTATGAACTATTATGAAAATTGTGAAATTTTTATTTAACCACTTCGTGGTCAGTGCTGCATGTCACCGTATGGTCGGTGTCGCATGTCATTCAATGAAGATAAAAATTGTAAAAAAAGTATTTCTGAATATTACTAAGAGATGGCACAATTATATTCCTACTATTTTTGTTTGTATTCTTTGTAATGTCGGCTGTTGTTGGCTATTGGTGAACGTCAAAATCACTTTTATGATGGATTCAGAGTATGAATCAAAGGGCAATATCTCTCAGTCAGAAGATGATACTTCTGATTTATATAGTGATGACATTCATTCAGAGTCTAATGAATCAAGACGATGATTTGAGCTTGGTAAGGATGTGGATAGAAGAAAAAACTGTATGCCCTGCTCCTCCTCGTTTAAATTTTAGTGTGATGTAGGACTTTGCGATATGCCATGTTTTGAAATTTTTCACACACAGCTTGATATCTCCTAGAACATGTACTAAGAAATATTCAAGATATTTTTTATTTCCTTTTTTTTTTTCACAGTAAGCAATAAAATAATCTGCAATAAATGATTTTAATGTGTTTTTTTCTCTTTGATGACCAAGAAAGATCATGAAGTTGTTTTCATGGTAAGGTTGTAAAGACATTTTCCTAAACTTTTTTATGTGTTTTTAATAATTATTTTTATGCAGACATTTATCTTAAATACTTCAAAGCAATAGATTTAAAATAATAAATATGGTATCAGAAAAATTTTCTAAGTTAAAACTTGGGTGCGTTGCAAGAAAAACTGGAGCTCAGTGAATGGGATATTACATGTACGACTACCAGTAGATCAAGCAAAAAACTGATTACTGAGAAAAATATTTTGCATTTTCGAATTCAGGATAGCACATATATCAATTTTCAGCAATAAAAAAAATGGTATTTTTTTGGATTGGAAATTCGAAAAAAAAAACCTGACCAAGAAGGGGTTAAACCATAAGGGTGAATAAGTTTTTTAATTACTGCGTTTTATGTACAATAAAATACAGTGGAATCCTGTTTATAAACTTCCATGTAACTACATTAAACACTGTATAAATAGAAAAGTCGTGTGACTGAAAATGTTTGAATTGAAATTTTTTATGTTCGAAGTGAATGATCGTTTTCCCACTGATAGACCTTATAGTGAAAGAATTTACCATATTGAATTAAAATACTTTATTACGTACTATTAAATTGACTATTAACTACAGTAAAACCTTGATAAGTCATCACCTCAAGTTATCGAAAAATTATGACGGCTTAAGCTGAGTGCCGTCAGTTTCAATGTGCAATGTTATGAGAATCATATAAAATTAAAGTAATATGAAATTTATTAAAGTATGAATCAAAATAACAATATTAATAAAATTTATAGATCGCGAAAGAATAAATAATAGCAATTTTTTACCTTTTCTATCTCTTATTACTTAAATTATTGTGGTAAAATGTACTGTACACTTTGATTTATGCTAGTAATTTTTAATTTAATTTAATTAGACTAACAGTTGCTCTGTTAGTCTAAAGCTATAAGTAGCTTTTCTTCATAGTAGAACTCTCTATTGCACATTAATTTTACATAGACATCAAATTTAATTTTAGTATTTTAATTATTCATCAGTAGTTCATAAAAAGTAATCTTGAGCACTTTTGTTTTCGTGGAGGGACCCTGGGCAGGGAAAAGTGAACAGAAGACCTCAACTTGGGAAAGAATGTATAATTTTTTTCAACAAAGATGTTTTGTTAAAATTTCAAGCCTGTAACGGTCAAGGCCGACCGTATTCACGAATATAGGTTGCGCGCACGAGATTCGCTCTCGTGGCAGTCGTGTTCGAGGGTGGTTCGAACGAAGTTGTTGTGATGTTGCCCACGCGGTGTATATGTTGTCGTAAGCCGGATTTTTTTCCCCTCAGATGTAAATTTTCAGTCCCTTGAAAATATAAAATATAGTAGTTTCAACCCTACGAGGCTAAAATTTGACGCCCAATGTGAAATATGACAATTTTTTTTCAACTCGAGGGAAATCGTCAGCGTTCAGCCTGAACGTACCTACGAATTGGTAAGTGAAACTTTCGCCGCAAATGTTTGTCCGCTGTTCGTTTTCAACCTGAAATGAATTCATCGCATCGGCTTCGTTTTCAACCTGAAATGAATTCATCACATCGGCTGTTTCGAAATTCGTGAAAGTGTTCATTGAGTGTGAAAATGTTCGTCCGATGTTCGTTTTCAACCTGAAACGAAATTCGCGAAAGTGTTCGTTGAGTGTGAAAATGTTTAATGTTCATTTTTTTTATGTCGTTCCGCACGTCTCAAAAGTGTAGATTTTTTTTTATTGTTATTGAAACATTAGTTTATATATAGTGTGACATGGCTTATTTATTTAGCAAAAGGGAAGAATCAAGACCTCATCGTTCTAGTTCGAGCATTGGGAGTAGCAGTGTCAACCGACATGACAGTCATTCAGATAAAATCTGCAACAATCAACCACGACGATTATGATGAGGACTTTATGAAAGAATTCCTGCTAACTGTCATCGATGAGAGAATTTCGGACTCTAAGCGCCAAGATCAACGGGAACAAGCCACGTTTCAAGCGGAAAAGGAAATCGAAATCCGAAAGTTGGAAATGCAATTCAAACTTGAAAAACTCAAACTTCAACCTGATGTCGCTTATAACAGTGCCAGCTCTGCGTCAACATCGCCAAAATTTCGATTTGAACTTCATAAACTGCTCCTGAGTTTCGACGTTCAAAAGGATGACACATCCTTGTTTCTATCTCTCGCTGAACGGCAACTCAAATTGACGAAGGTCCCTGAAGAATTTTGGGTATCCCACCTCATCACAGTCAACATCGCTCATCGCACAGGAACCTGAAGATAAAGCATCTGATTATCAACATGCAAAAGGGGTCCTCCTGAAACATTTCCGATTATCTGCTGAAAAATTCCGTCAACTGTTTGCTACTCACAAGAAATCGAAAGATAGTACTTGGCGTGACTACTATTTCGAGCTCAGGTCATTCTTCGAGAACTGGTTAACTGAATCGAACATCACAACTTTCCATGGGTTAAAGGACTTGATCCTCACTGACCAGATGAAAAAGAAAGTCCCTCCTGAATGCAAAGAGCATCTAATGGATGAGTGGACAGAAGTAATCTCACACACTGTTCTTGCCGATAAACTGGATGCCTATGACAATATCAGAAGTATTTTCAACCGAAACAATTTTCCGAATAAACCCAAACAAGTTTGTCAAACTGTGCAACCCCAAAAATCTGTACCTTTTCATGACAGATTGTCTATCGTTTGCTATGGATGTCGTATGCCAGGGTTCATCAAAGCAAAATGTCCAAATTTCTCTCCATCGACTGCGACAGCTGTGAAATCACCAAACAACGCTATTTTGTACAGCTGTCAACCCACAGACGCTCAGGTATCGCTACCGCTGATGGAAATTCAAGTATGTCAAGATCGTGGTCTCATATGTATCGACACAGGTGCGACACACTCGGTTGCAGGGGAACAAGCTTTTCCTAAGTAAAAATATACCAATGAACAGTGCCACCACGACCATTTGTCTGGCTGATGGTACCCGGTCTATCAGCAAGGTCTATGAAGTCAAAGTACCTGTACGCGTTGGAAATCGAACTATTGATACCACCTTTTTAGTGTTTCCAGAAGCAAAGGGAAACCGATCGCTGCTGGGATTAGACTTCCTGACGGCAGCAGGATCTAAAAAGGAAATGTTTGTTTTTCAGTGACACTCCCCATCACCAATTCTCATTCCCACAGCTTCCAGCGGCTGACTGTGCAGCATCAGAATCAGTGGGCCTCATGCATTCATACCGATTGCGTGCTGATGAGGGAAGAGATTTGACTCCCGAGCAAAAGCGTCAACTTAGCGCCCTGCTAAGCGAACATCAGGATGTCTTCAAACCAGGAGGAGAGCCTACTCCATTCGTTCAACATCATATCAACACTGGTAATAGTTCACCAACACCTGTGTCTCAGTACCGAATGTCTCCAGCGAAAACCAAGAGGGGTCACAAGCCTGTCCTGCCTGGACTCGTGAACATCTGAAGCCAGAGAGAAAGGGGACGCAAAAAGGTCGAGGCCTTGATAGAAACAACGGCTATGCCCGGAAAAGACGATGCAAAGAAACAAAGGGTCGCCGCGAATCCTCCGCTCGACGCCAGATATTTATTCAGATGTCACATCTGCCAGTTCGTTCAGAAGAGTCCGTTTCAGAGACACGTTGACGAGCAACACTCAAGAAACCATTCCATGTCCACAAAGTCACCAACTTCAAGCAGCTGCAAGGTCGTGTCCGCCAGTCGCTTGCAGGCCGCATATGTTTGCGGAATCTGCCAGTCCACATTCAGTCGGAAATTGCAAATGATAAAGCACGTCATGACCCACATGAACGAGGCGTACACCGAGGAAACGATAGCGTCATTGCCAGAATCGCGACAGCCGATTCGTGTCCAGGTGATAGACTGTCAATCATGATCATGACCTTCGAGGATGAATCCGTCTTCCAGGATCACGTAGAGTTCCACAAGACGAAAGAAAAATACTAAAACTGTAGACGCTCATTGCCGAGGCGCCAAAATTCTGAGGTGTCCCAGAGATCTCCATGTAGACATGATGTGGCCAGTACATCTTCACCTCAGGTATCACTTGGAGTGAATCATACATCAGCATTTCGACCTTGCAAGAACATTGCACAGACACCAGTGATGCCTATGCGGCAACAAGGCCGCCCTCCGAAAACGTCGTAGATTGGTCTACCTACAACTCATCGTTCTCGTGAAGAATGAACTATATATATATATATTATTTTTGAAAATATGTGATTTTTATTTTTTTTGCCCACCACTATGAAATGTGTTCGTCAAATATTTTTGATTGTTTATATGCACCGTATTGTTTATGTTTGAAGACTTCCTGGTTTCATACCGAGACGGTTTCATGAAACCAGAGGGGGAGTCTGTAACGGTCGAGGCCGACCATATTCACGAATATAGGTTGCGCGCCCGAGATTCGCTCTCATGGCAGTCGTGTTCAAGGGTGGTTCGAACAAAGTTGTTGTGATGTCTCCCACGCGGTGTATATGTTGTCGTAAGCCGGATTTTTTTCCCCTCAGATGTAAATTTTCAGTCCCTTGAAAATAAAAATATAGTAGTTTCAACCCTACGAGCTACAAGCCCTAAATTAGGAGAGCCCATATGATTATTTATTATCCGTGCCCGTTGCACTTTAAGTTGATTAATTTGATTCTTTGATTTACATAATTTTTGCTTTCCTTGCACTGTGTAATCTTTGACATATCAATGAATTTTGGTTTTGCCTGAGATGCCCTGGGGGGGGGGGGGAAGTGCTTATGTTGCTTCTTGCAACAGAGGCTTTAATGTGTACATGTTTTCTTTGAGTTCTGTCATGAAATTTGTAGAATATGTTGCCAATGCCATTAAAGGATCTGAGGATATCGGCTGGTAAACTTAATGAAGTATTGTAAGGTTCAGGAGAAGAGAAGGGGAATAAAAGCTGGGAGACAGAAAGATCACGAGAAAAAAGAAAGACATTCGAAAGTGAGAGAGTGTGGAACTTTGTACTGAAGAGACATGATGGTTTTGTTGGGGAAATTAGATAAAATAAATGAAATAAAGTGTAGTTTTTTCCATTGGGAGTCTAGAACCCAGTTATTTCGCCCGGAAATTGCAATAGAAGTACAGCCAAGGATGGGTCGATAAGAAGTGGGGGAAAGTTTACTGGCACAGTCGACAGGATCATGGCTTCGATGACTCAAGACTATGAGGCATATTGGAAGGAGAAGAGCATCCTCGCCGTGGTGAAACCACCACGAGGATTGCAGGTGGTCAGCTAGAAGGATTGCAGCGTCAAGCTCCCACACTGTTTTCTTCCCCGTGAAATCAACCTGACTTCAGTGCTGAGACAGACAATCCTGCCTAGGGGAAAGAGAAATGAGTATTGTGCGCAGTGTTGAGATAAATAAAGATGGCGTATATAAAAAATGGTGCGATAAATAAAGAAGCAAAAGGGAACAAGGAAGATTTGGAGACCATGGCTGCCAATTTGGGGGTAGAAGTTGGACCGGAAGTTCGACTTAATGTGATTAGTGAATGCCATATAGGAAAGTGAAGTATACAACAAAGTAACATGCAGAAAGATGCTGAAAACGATCATATCCAATAGGAAAGAGAAGAGATGGAGGAGCTGCGTAGAGAGAAGGAGAGAGAACACATGAACTCGAAAGACTGAGGATCGAGACAGAAGCTAGACGAGAGGAGTCTACTCAGACTGGGCATGGCAGAATCCCTAGCTAGAATTTCCAGAACATGATTCAAAAATTCAAGATGCCTGCTAACCGGAAGAGAAGATGCAGGACTATAATTAAGTTAAAGAATTACTATTGAAAAGATTCAAACTCACCCCAGAGAAGTTTCAGCAGATGTTTTCTTCATGTTACAAAAATCAAGAGAGCATCTGGAGAAACTTCTACCACGAGTTGTGTACATACTTCAATGAGGACGTTGGCTTTAGGGGTCCCGACGTTTGAGCAACTAAGAGATTTAATAATTGCCGATCAAATGAAAAAATGCATCCCAGCAGATTTTAAAGAACACTAACTGGACGAATAGTGTCTCCAAGTGAGCTATTAGAGAAATCAGATAGGTTTGTGATGTAAAAAGACTTTGAAGACACTTTTCCCTATAAACAGAATGAGGACCCCAAGACCGGTTCATCAAAGTTGGAGATGGAAAGCCAGTGGAAACCAGAGACTTCAGGGTGAGTCCTTCCCACCTAAGTTGATGATGGGTTCAAATACCAGAGAGAGCGGCAGTCACTTGTTATGCGTGTGGAGCAGAAGGCCATATAGAAAGGTTTGGTATTACAAGAGGTCAGCAGATGCCATTGAACAGGGCCCAGGCAAACTCTGTCCAGATCAAAGAAACTATAGTCCTGACACTACATATCGCGGTGCTGGCAGCTGATGTTAATGCGAACATCGACACACTGCAGACCGAGAATTTGAAATTTGGTCAGAAGACAATCAGAGCCATAATCAATTCTGGAGCCCAGATCTCAGTTGTTCAATTGGATTTGGTTGAGATCGACGACAAGAAGATATGGGAAATCAGGATCAAGGCCACTTTTGGTGTAAACAAGGTAGTCCCCCCTTAAAATATACGTGATGAAGATCAGCAGTGGCAAACACAGATACCTATCAATTACTTGCACAGTGTCGAGTCGGTTGATAAACAAAATTTTAATATGTCCAATGGCATACGATGCTCTCTCTAGGGGAATTTACTGTTATTAAGTCCAATCAATGAGCCAAACTATAAGGATGATATGGGTGTCTCTACAGGTGCAATGATCAGCTCTGTGGAGTATGCTATGGATACAATTCTAGAAAGAGATGGGCCCAACATGTCGGGTGAGGATAATAAGGATGATTTTGCTAGGTTGCATAGGGAAGATGGGTCTTTGGGGAAGGTGTGTGGAAACTTGCTGAAAAACACCGAAAAAACTATGAGAGATATCAGCAAAGGAATTCAGCATATTGATGAAGTCTGTGGAGCAATAGTGAAGCAAGTTGTGGTGCTGCTCGGTAAGCATGGGTCTGTTTCAAAAATTGGTCATGATATGTCCCTGTCAGGACATTTGGGTGAAAACAAGACTAAACAGAGGATCAAGTATTCATTCTTTTGGCCGATGTACAAGAAGGACATCAAGAAATATTGTGAAAGCTGCAAAACATGTCAACTACAAAGGCCGATTTCTTACCGGGACAGAAATTCAATTCAGCCGATCATGAGACTGGAACTACCCTTCAAAGTGTGGAACATGGGACTGTTAGAGCCCATATATGGCCGTTGACACAGGTTCATCATCTGTGCTATAGATGTATGCTTTCATTGGGCAGAGGCCATACTGGTGAGAAATATCAGTGCAAAAGCCACTTGTAATGTGCTCATGGAGATTTTACTTCGTACCAGATTTCCGAAGACTATATGTACCGATCAGGGTATAAACTACACGTCAAAACTTTCGGAAGCTTTTTTGGACATGATTGGTGTGACATCCAGGTTTGCAAGGGAAGGGTGTCTTCAGAGTCCTCTTTACATAATCTAACCTATCTTGTTTCTCTGATAGCTCACTTGAAGACACCATTCGTCCAGTTAGTGTTCCTTAAAATCTGCTGGGATGCATTTTTTCATTTTATCGACGATGATCAAATCTCTTAGTTGCTCAAACGTTGTGACCCCAAAGCCAATGTCCACCCATTGAAGTGTGTACACAACTTGTGGTAGAAGTCTCTCCAGGTGCTCTCTTGATTTTTGTGACATGAAGAAAACATCTGCCAAAATGTCTCTGAGGTGAGTATGAATCTTTTCAATTATAATTCTTTAACTTGAATTATAATTCAATACTAATTCTTTAAAATACGAAGTACGAAAACCTGGATAATCATGCAGAGATCGAGATGTAGTTCGGAAAGAAAATTCACATTCCTCTGCGGGGAATCAAACCACTAATCTCTCACTGTCCGGGAGAGTGTTCTAACCATTGAACTACAGAGGGCAGACTTTTTCAATTCTTAGAGCATATGTATGAATGGCTGTCCATGCGAGGTCCCATTCAGCATTCATATATATGCTCTAAGGAAGGTCTGTCCTCTGTAGTTCAATGGTTAGAACACTCGCCCGGACAGTGAGAGATTGGTGGTTCGATTCCCCACAGAGGAATGTTAATTTTCTTTCCGAACTGCATCTTGATTTCCGCTTGGTTATCCAAGCTTTCGTACTTCATATAAAATTATGTGTTTTTTATAATATGTCCAGATATTATTGCATTATTTCCATAGTTCAAATTGGAAGAGCAGCACCCTGTTTATTCTTTGGATAAAAAAATCACTTGTGAAAGAACGCAAGAAAGCCAAATTTTCATTTTAAATTATGATAGCAGAGACCTATTCCACTTATTATAATATTTTTCTTTTTTCTTTTTTACGCTTTTGTCAAGCCTATCACATGTATTTCATTGTTTTCATTCAATATCTGGGTGGCCCTTTGCTGATACATGGACTGTAAATATTATTTTATTTATATAATTCTTAGCCATCAAAATTTGATCTAGTAACATTTCATACTGTGCACTGCCCAGGCTCTATCAACCATTGTCAATTTTAGCCATTGCCCCGGATGAGGGGGCTGGGGGGTATCGAGTGCTTTATTATACATATAAAATACATGAATATATAAACACATTATTTAAAAAAAAGTATATACAGATTTAAATATTTCTATTTTACAATTTATTTTGATGACCGCTTATGATGTCTTTGTAGCTCTATTGTGCTTGAACCCTTTGTTGTTCTCTGTGGCCAAGCACCAGATCTTGGACCACGTCATCCTTCATTGGCTTGTCGGCTCGGGTGAAATCTCCGACAAAGCCAGGCGAGGTCCTGGACCACGTGTTTCTTAGTTGGCATGTTGGCTCGGGTGAGCCCTTCACTGTGGCCAGGCCAGGTCCACATGTTCCCTTGTTGGCTCGGGCGACCCTTCACTGTGGCAGGCCAGGTCCTGGACCACGTGTTCCCTCATTGGCTTGTTGGCGCCTCCACTGTGGTTAGGCCAGGTCCTGGACCACGCATGTTCCCTCATGTGCTTGGGTGAGCCCTCTGCTGTGGCCAGGTTAGGTCCTGGACCACGTCTCCCTTTGTTGGTTTGTTGGCTCGGGTGAGCCCACCGATGGGGCCAGGTCCTTTACCACATCTTCCTTTGTTGGCTTGGGTGAGCCCTCCGCTGTGGCCAGGCCAAGTCCTGGACGATCTAGTAACAATAACAGATGAGCTTGAAAAAAAAAATTATTATAAAAATAATTACTTCAAATATTAAAAATAACTGATTAAATATTTTGAACTGGCCCACTATTTACCTTTTTTTAATAGTAATGGGCAGTATATGGTAAAGTTCTATTTTTACATTCAGAGCACAAGTATTTTGTGTAGTAGTATTCATAAACTGAATTCTGAACTTAACTATAACTTTACTTATGTCTCAGAATTTGTCAACTTGTATGCTGCGTGAGAATTGTAGTTGTGCCATAAAAATTTTTTAAGGAAATTATCAGATTAATTTTTGAAAGAAGTCTGAAGCTGCAGATATTGATTATACAGTATCTGAAGCTACGGTCGAATTTTTAGGAAAATGCGAAAGAAGTAGTAGCCACTTTTGCAAAAATGCGTACAAGAGGTACAAAACTAGAAGACATCCAACCATAAATCATTAGCATTGTAGCATTTTGCTAAAACTTTCTCCCCATTTTCACTTTTTTTGCTAAAGGAATTTTTTATCTATCGTAAACCCTGTATCTGAGTACTTAAAAGTGAGAAATTTATTAAATTTCTTTTTTCAAATTAGATGCATGTGTAAGAGGGGAAACTGAGCAATTAAGAGAAAGCAATAGTTAAAATATTGGCCATGGATCATTTCTGTTACCACCTAATGAAAGATTTTTCAAGAATTACACAGAAAGAAAAAAAGGCATAGAGAAATACTTCTGTTCTCGTTATCATAGGTTATTATACTTGTGGAAAGCAATCTTTTCTGCACTTGACACTATGGATTACAGAAATCTATTACAAATAGATTTAAACTCTATCCCTGCCAAAAATTCAACCTAGCAAAGCAGACATTGTAAACTGTATTAACGTTAAATTAAATTAACTGCAAAATGGCTGAGTTTTTGAATTTTAATTAATTTTTTGTGGCCAATGATAGTAAATAGTTTTTTAAAACCATTTTGTGACTGAATCATAAAAAAATAATTTTTTTATTTTATTTGAATTCAATTGTGCCGCAGGATGAAGAAAGGGCTGACTTCTCAAAATAGAACTGTGTCGACATATGTTTCATATTGTAATAACGTAAACGTCAAACTACGTAATTTAGAATTGCCAACTTTCAAAAGCATTTTCAAGTAACAGAAATGTTTTAATATAGTAAAGAAGACATTTTTTGATGCTATAATTTGAAATGTTTTTTTTTAAATCATTCGAAATTAATATTTGTTAAAATTAATTAAATTGAATGTTTAAATTTTTTTTAAATATTTTGAAATATATTTCGTTTGGGGGGGGGGGCAACCCCCCTACATTGTTAATGAGTGGCCGTGGAATTTGGAAAAATTTTTATGTGGCCCTCGAACATAAAATGTTGAAGACCCCTAGTCTAGATGAACCTCACTTGACTATATCTGTATACTATTCTTTACATATACATGCAAAAAATATTGTATTTCAATTTCATTTTAGGACTTACACTTCATCTTCTGAAAAAAATACACGTCATGCTGAAAAGTGATAAATACTGCACTAAAAGGTATTAAAAGAGAAATCATTTTATTCATTTTCATATAGATATTTTGAAAGTTTAATTTCATCACATTCATGATACTAGGTTTTTTCTTCCTTTAAATAGATTTGTGCATGTGTTTTAAAAATATATTTTTGTTCAGAAAATTGCAAATTCAGGGCTCGGCACTGGTCACTTTTTCCCCTTAGTCACTTTTTTAGAAGCTGGTCACTTTTATTACTTATTTTTGGGCCCAGGTCACTTTTTCCCCTTTTTTAGAGAAAAGAAAACGCAACCTCTCTCACTTTTCCAGTAGCTACATTTCTCTTTTCTTCTTAGAAGAAATTATGGGTTCAAGGTCACCTATTTTCTTCCTCTCTTCATACAGCTAAAGCAACATCCCCTATCAGAGTTGCCAGATTGGCGGTATTCCCGCCAAATTGAGCTGGTTTGAAAATGGTTCGGCTGGAAATTTTTGTCTTTGGCGGTTTTCTTGCCAAATTGAGCTGGTTTGAAAATGGTTCGACTGGAAATTTTTGTCTTTGGCTGTTTTCCAAAATTGTGTTCATTTCGAATTTCTCCATATTTTTCTTTCTTTTCCTTTGGGGCCGTTCAAGTATTATGTAAGCAAATTTTTAGTTATTTTTTACCCCCCCCCCTCTCCTTGTCAGCAAAATTTCGTCATCACTACCTCCTAACGCATATTGGTGGGATCAGAAACGTACGCGGGAGGGGGGCATAGGGGGCTCGTGCGCCTCCCCGCCCCCCCCAGAAGGAAAAAAAAAATTTTAAAGCAAAAAAATATTGTGAAAAAAATTAAAATTTCGAAAGAAAATACCTTTATATGTTATTATAATCGATTTATGTTAATTTCAATGCTATTTGAAGGGTAAGAACTCAAAGTTTCTCTTTAAAAAATTCATTGCGTTCCACCCTTTATGCCATATATGGTAAACCCTTGACCCGCGAACCTTAAGCATCCCCCAGTGTGGTTCTACGCATCCCTCAAGTTACCCGCGGAACATCCCCAGATTACTTAAGTGATCCGTGGCATAATTAAGAATCACTTGAATGATGCAGTGAAGAACACAAATACCGTTATAAAATCATCAGAATTTAAGTGGAGAGGGTGACAAAATCATGTTTGCCCCTTCTCATAAAAATCGTAGTCACTACTTTTTGGATGAAATTGTCATTAATAATAAATAATATTGATAACAAAATACAGAACAATAAGAAAACATTACTACTCGCTGTACTTGGTCATGGGTTGAGTGTGAATTTTGGCATGCACCATTCTCATCCGAAATGTGGAACAAGTGGTCAAAGTAAGAGAAAAGGTGAATATAACACCCCCCCCCCCCCGGTACAGGGTGCCAAACCGGCACCAGCTATAGTGAATATGAACAAAGACTATTTATTCTTAAGCTTCAACAGAGTAAAACAAGACGAGATGAGGCTTCAAACAAATAAGGACACAACGAAACTACAGCCAAATCGCTGGTTCACTTCCCTTGTGATGAAAGAGAGCACAAACCGATATCGTGGCCTCAGAGGAGCAAAAACATGAAAGTGAAAGGACGGTCAGTTTTTAGGAATTGACCGTTTTCCTGGATTCCTGGAGCATGCTAAATGTTTGCTTGTCATGGGATGTTACATGACCAACACTGATTAGACATTGAGAGTGATTATGTGTTATTACTAGGGGTGGGAATATTGATATTTTTGGTGAACTCACCCATGTACGATGATGGTCACTCGTGGGAAATTTCACTTACGTTTTTCTTTCAACATTAAACAAAAGAATGATTAGAAGAAAAAAAACGCCGGTCAACGTAAATGCCTTTCTCGAGACCTTCTTCCGAGAATGATCATTTCTATCAGGGGCATAGCCAGAAATTTCGTTCGGGGGGGGGGGGACCAAAGTGACAGAACAATGGATTTTGCCATCTTTTTCCCTTTTTTCGGTCATTTTCTCACGTTTCGGGGGGACCAGACCCCCAAGTCCCCCCCTCGCTACGCCCTTGATTTCTATACATTAATTATGATCATTTATTACATTTCTTTAGATGTAATTATTGTGGATTACAAAAATGTGCAGGGCTCGGCACGGGTCACTTTTTCCCCTAAAAGTCACTTTTTTAGAAGCTGGTCACTTTTATTACCTATTTTCGGGCCCAGGTCACTTTTTCCACTTTTTTTAGCAAAAAAACCTCGGTCTCGCGCGCTTTTCGGCTGTCAGTGTTTTTCTTTTCTTCAAGGAGGAACTTTACCGGTTCAAGGTCGCTAATTTTCTCCCTCCCTTCATTGAACTACGATCGTACAAGGAACCCCTATATATATATGAAGGCGTCTTTATCTTCCCGGGAGCATACCGTGTGACGTCAGCATAACTTGATTTCAAGGCGCTTGGAAAGAAAGCTCCTTATAGTTAAGAGTCGTCATTTTATGGAAAAGCCGGTCGGAAAAAAATAGCGTAAAAGGCGTATTTACAACAAAGAATTTTTTCCCCTCCTCTACTACCATTCTTTCTTATTTCCCCACTCGTTCTTTCACTTTCATCTTATTTTAAAATTGATCCTTTATTTTATTTGTTTTAAAAAGTTTTAGTCCTAAGGGCCGAATTCCTTTCTTGGAGCATCGAGCAAGTTACATTTGTTGTTTGTTCTATCGTTACTTTCATTAATTTTTTTAAATATTTGAAATGACGATTTAAAGGCTCATTTACATTGAGCGAGTTTATAAAGAGAGCCCGTGCAGAAACTAACTTACGCGCAGCGGGAGAATACCAAAGCGCGCATATTAAAGATGCGTACTATTAATACGTATTAAGCGTATTATTAGTACGCTTTGGAGAATACTCTTGTAGCTGGCCAACGTTAAAGAAGCTCGCAAGTATTTTGAATTTACTTACAATAAAATAAAATATCATCCGACTGAAAATCGCGATCTATCTAGAAATAAAATTCGTACTATTTTTCTAACTGGATTTAAATCTCAGCAAGAAACCGTAGCCCCAGATATGATCGAAAGGAGAACTATTTATGATAAGATCACAGAATCCTGCAATTCAACGTTTATGGAAGGAGGACGTCACTCTCTGCTACCATACGAAGGTTTTTAACAACTGGCTGTTGCGAAGATATATTTTGGAAAGAGAGAAAATTTCAGCTGCCCCTGCTGGGAATCGAACCCACGTCCTTTCACTTTCCGGTTGAATTTTCTCTTTCCAAAATATATCTTCGCAACAGCCAGTTGTTAAAAACCTTCGGATTCAACGTTTAGTTTAACCAAATCAGATGAAAATTGGTCATCAGGCTGATGAAAACTCAGTTAACGTGCATGCGAGCTGTACATAGAGGCGGATTTAACGGTGGGCACACCGACCGCACCTTTGGCCCCTACTTTATACTTTTTTCCTAATTTAAGAGGCGTAATATTAATTTTTTTTAAAGCCCGGGCCGTCATCAACTGACCTTTATCCGCTTCTGGTCGTAACTTAATTTAGAGCATCTTCACGATGCTGATTGTTGACTTAATATCGACATATTGCGCTCCATTCTCGGTGTTGTGTAAAAAAATCCCCTTTTCAGACCTCGGAAGTTATTACAACATTTTTGTGTCGAGTCGCTGTTATGACCGCAATAGGAGAGGGCGGGGTCTGGTTCCACGGGTGTTGAACGAGGAAGGGTGCCGAGTTTACTCTTTTTTCTGTTATTAAAAATGGATACCGGCCCCGGCGATAGTAAATTTTCGTACGTACTTGCGGCCCAGGTTGCTACATACCGTGATCAAATCCAAAACTGGGGGTTTGATGGAATGGTATATTTAAGAAAAGGAAATAAATTCCTTTGCAAAATTATCGAATTTCACAGTCAAGGGGCAGTAAAATTACATTTCCCCTCCAGAAAAAATATCGTATTACGGCCATGGTAAATTGAGTGCTCCGGGTGGGGGCGAATTCACTGTTTTTGTTCTTTGAAAATTACGGGAGGAGTCCGAGCTAACGTGGCGACTATATTCGCGCTAAAATAGGTAGCCCTGACAGCAGCATCCATAAACTCTATCAACCGCATTTATAAACCTCGTATGTCGTTGATTCGATTTTTGTGTTCATTTTATCCTAATTTTCCGTATTTCCCGATATATTTCTATCGATTTTCGCATATTGCCGCATATTTGGTTGATTCATGTTATAAATTATATATTTTTTTGTAATTTTATGTTCCCTTTGTCAGCCATCTTGAATTGACCGCCGCAAAAACGGCGATTGGTTGGCGCGGAAAAAAGTTGCCACGTTGGTGCTTACAAGATTCATGGGAAATTTACCGGGGAAGACCGCGGAGTCTTTTTCTGTTAAAAATTAAGGGGGGGGGGCAAAATTATATTGTTTCTGGGTAAAGTAGTAAATGTTGTTTTTGCAGGGGTGTATGTTGTGTGTAAAAAAAAAGGAAAATATATATTTACAAATTTTTCTCTCAAAAACCAAACAATTTCAAAACTGATTTGTTTTCTCCCTCACCCAAGGGCAGTATTATTTTGGAACCTCCTCCGCCTGTAAAAGAGTAGACCCACGCACCCTTCCCAGTCCAGCCATAGGTGCAGATAGACTTGAAGGTCTTAGAGGTGCGGCAGATGACAATTGATATACATCATGTATACATCAGTAGGCTCTGCCATTGACGTTGGGGGGGGAGGATGGATTCCCTCCCTCAACGTATAAGGGGCCGTTCAAGTATTACGTAAGCAAATTTTTAGCCATTTTTGACCCCCTCCCCCCCCCCCCCTTGTCAGCAAAATTTCGTCATCAGCTCTGCCCCTCTGAATCCTAACTCATATTTTCATAAAGGGTAGTTCATGGTGTAAGCATTATCGAAACCCCCCTCCCCCCTTGTCATCAAAAGTCAGCAAGTCATAAACCCCCCCCCCTCCATCGATGATGACGTAATACTTGAACGACCCCTAACAATTAAAATAATTTAGTTAATTTAATAATTTAAATAATTTATTTAATTCAGTAGTTTAAGTAATATTTTAATTTAATAATTTAAAATAATATTGTTAAAAATGTAATTTTAGTTTTTTTTTAAATCAATCATTATAGTAAATTTCTTAATTTGTTGGAAGATATTATACAAACCTAATTATGTAAATCAATTTATACTAGTTAAAAAAAGTTTGAGTACATTTTGTATACTGTCATTCATAGCATAACATAATGAAAAATTCACTAGAATGTAGATGGGACAATTCTCTCATCAAATTTTGTGTTATTTCATTTTTTTTCCTTCTTTGAATGTGAAAATTTTTTCCCGTTTTGAAGTTTTTCCTGCTTAAATTGATTGTAAGATGGGTTGTGGATAGCAATATGGGCCATTCAAGTATTATATAAGCAAATTTTCAGCCATTTTTGACCCCCCCCCCCTTGTCAGCAAAATTTCGTCATCAGCTCTGCCCCCCCCCCCCCGAATCCTAACTCATATTTTCATAAAGGGTGGTTGATGACGTAAGCGTTATTCAGCCTCCCCCCTTGTCATCAAAAGTCAGCAAATCGGAAACCCCCCTCCCCCCATCTATGATGACGTAATACTTGAACGGCCCCTATGGGGGGGGGGGGAAAGGCATTACTACTGTTACTTAGAAAGGATGTAATGTTACTCTCTCACACATAGTTGTTGATAAATTTGATAAGTTATTCAAAACTTTTCTGGTTAGCAGAATGCATTCGAGTTTGATTTATTTCACACTATTATATGTAAAAAAAGCAATTTCGATGAGCTCCATTGAAATACAAAGTTTAGGGAAAACTAAATTCAATTTCAATTCATTCAATTTGGTAATAATCAAAATTCATTGTCCATTTGGTCTCTTTCTAAAATTATTTTGGTCACTATTGGGTCACTTTTTAAACATTTTGGTCACTATTTGGTCACTTTTTTAAATATTTTGGTCACTATTTTCACTAGTTTTGAGGCCATGATCCGTGCTGAGCCCTGTAAACATTAACGTAAATTTAGGAGGGATAAAAATTTTAATGAAAATTCAGGGGTTACGAAAATTAATGAAAATATAGAATTTAAGAAAATTCAAAACTTACAATGAATCACAATTAATAAAATTAAAGATAATTATTAATTGTGATTCATTCTAAGTTTTGAATTAACAGAAATTGGAATGAATGAAAATTCCGAAATTTAAGAATCCCATACTGAATTCCGAAATAAATGAATTCCTAAATTAATGAATCCCAAAATTAATTTTGGGATTCAAATTATTAATAATAACTCGAAATTAAAAATAACTCCATAATGAAAGAAAATTTAGAGCTAATGAAAACTCAAAACCTTGGAAAGAACAATAATATTTAATAAAAACTCAGAAAGAAATAAAATAATTCAGGAATTAATTAAAAAAATAATTGTCATATAATACCGTGGTTATGTAAATAATGTTGATATTAAACAATATTTTTCGTTAGAGAATACGAACTTTATCAAAATGATGGTTTAATTTTTAAAAAACCCTTACCGAATACAAAGAATCGTGCTCGCGGGACCCAAAAATCTGCGGCTCAACAGCAGCGCCAACGAGTGAGCGCGTACACGTGCTTAGCGTAGTGTCGCCTCATGTATCAATTTGCGCTGTCCTTCTGATTTCTGTTGGCCGCAAAACAGAGTGCTGCCCTGCTTCGTGTCGCGAGCGCTGCACGCGGCTCAATTTGTGCTTCGCCTCACCTCCCCCCCCCCCAAAACAGTGTTTACACCCCCACTATTTCCAAACAGCTGTAGGTTAGTATTTCCCACCCTACCATGTGGCCAATATCGCCCCTCCTCTGTGAATGATTTAATGGTCCCAGGGAGAGGGACAACAAAAGCTGTAGGCAGGGATGGGATTGCTGTGCCAAGCTGCGTCATTAGTAATTTCCTGCTACATACTGCGCCATAACGTTGATTTTCCGAGGAATTTTGGTGCTTCTGCGTCAGTTGGGATTCTCTGAAATTTCCTTCTTCAACTTTCGCTTTCAATGACATCATTCGAATCATGCGGTGACGTCAACCTTGGTGTTGTTACTGTAACTTATAGAAAACCTTTGTGTATGTTCTGTGTTGTTGTTGTGTGTGTGTTTGTTTGTTTGTTTTTTTTTTTGTAGAATTTATCAAGATCCCGGTTTTGCCAAGGTTTCCTGCATTTGGGTGTGAACATGGTGCGTCCGTATTTCAGATTCCGAAAACCTGCGTCGTCTCTGATTGATTAAAAAACCGAATTTCAAGCTAAAAAAAGTTCGAGTTTTTTAACCAATCAGTGACAACGCAGGTTTTTTGAATCTTGAAATACGGACGCACTGTTTGTACCATTGAGCTGAAGGGAGTATGACGTCAGCGGTTTTTGCCTTGGCAGTGCTGAGAATGTTGTCTGCAACATCATTTGTCGGAAGAGCACGTCACTCAGTGAAAAGTTCCCAGCGTTATTTTCGTATGACATAAATAAGAGTTTAAAACTATAAATGAAAGAAATAATTTCAGCATCGATGAGATAATTCCAAAATTAATGAAAGATAATTTCAGTATTAATGGAAGATAATTCAAACATAATAAGATTCCAAAATTAATGAAAGTGTTAATTTAAGCATTAATGAAAGACAATTCCAGAATTAATGAAAGAAAAATTCTAGAATTAATGAAATATTAGATAATTTCAGTTGCAAAATAAATGAAAGAGATAATTCAACACTGATGAAAAAAAGAATTCCAGAATTAATGAAAGAAAAATTCTATTTTAATGAAAGAGAATTTCAGTTCCAAAATAAATGAACGTGATAATTCCAGCATTAATTAAAGATAATTCTGTAATTAATGAAAAAGATAATTCCAGCATTAATAAAAGAAATAATTTCAGCATTAATAAAAGAGATAATAATAATAATAAAGGAAATAGTTCTGGAATTATTGAAAGAAAATTCCAGAATTAATAAAAGAAATAATGAATAAAAGAAATAATTCCATAATTAATGAAAGATAATTCAGCATTGATTATTTAAGTAAGGAGTGGAGTCATTCTCAAAATGCTCTCAAAATATTGATGTCGATTCCAGTCTTCTGAAAGCTGTTCGTAGCTCACATCAGAAGTACCAAGACAGACTTAAGCACCAAATAAGAAAGTTTCACGACCAGATGAGAATCAAAGCCTAAAAGAAAGGGAGTTGGAAATTCAGTTGTCATCATTGAAAACTATGCTGAACACTGCAGAGAAAATTATAGAAGTAGGGATAAAGAGAAAAAACTTTGTAGACATCGGAAGTGGGCAAGTTCGTCTGAAAACACAAAGAAAAAATGTGTAGGGTTCTTGAGAAATTAGAGGAAAACAGCCTCATGAGTCAACAAAATGTCATGGGTTTTTTTTTTTTTTAAATGTATGCTTGTTTGATTTGTAAACTTTACTTTTTTTTACGTCCAGCTTGGATTATGACTAATTTTTACGTTTCTACAAGTGGATGTAAGTTTTATCAAACATCAAGAGTTAAATGAAAACTTCACCCAAAATCGTAACCGATTTCCGTAACACAAAAGCGTCACTGACTTCTGTTACATAAAATCCTCACAGTCTTCCATTACATAAAATTGTCACTAATTTCGGTTACTTAGAAACAGATTCTTTTCGAGTTTGTGATCTTGAGTAGATTTGTTTATGGGTCAATAAGAAAAAAAAATGGTATTTTCGTCATTCATGTAGCTCTTAAAAAAATATTCTTGATGTTAAACAGGAGATGGCTAATAAGTAGAGCCCGGATTATATGCAAATGCATTTGCATATTTTGGCCTTTTTTTAGCATTAATGCATATAAATGCATAAAATCAAAGAATTTTTAGTATAAGTGCATATTTTTAAGTAATATTTCAGCTCACTCAATTTTTTTTTCTAATTTTTCAAACAAATATTGTTCATAATATTTTCATAACATGGTTTTTTTCCGCAGATTAAATTTAGCGAATTAATACACATTTATATAAACTATTTTAAGAATATTACCCGTTTATTGCAAAGCTTTTCTCTAGAGATACGTCAAAATATTAAAGTTTTTTTAGAAATAGTGTTAAAATTCATTTGTTACTGCTATTTTCGTTATTGAGCAGCTACAACAAACTGAAAATTAAAAAATGTCTGAATAAAAATATGTAGAAGATATTTGCATATGTGGTATATATTAATGGGGGGGGGGGATATTTTTTTTTGTAAATTAAATTCATATGCACTAAGAAATAGAGAAGATGCATTTTGAAAACACATCTGCTTTTTTTTTTGCATGGTGATTTTGTTAATGCATATTTTCTCATTTTTTATACATATGTGGGGAATCGGTCAAAGCCGTCCGGATATTATACATATTTTTCCTTGTGGTTGGAAGAAAAGCCAAAGCCGTCTGGAGATGACACTCAGTGTTTTGGTTGAGCTATCAGATGTTGTCGCGTATGTGTATGTCCGTTCCATGCCTATGTAGTGATTTTTGTGATTTGTTTTTGTTAATTAAATAAATTGAATAGATTTTATCATCGTTAATCACTACAACTGGTGACCTATTTTGTGAAGAGGACAGGCAACCAAAGGATTTAAGCAGAACAAAATGGCAGATGAAAAAGCAACTGGTTCGGCGGAGATCGACCATGTTTCCATAAAAGCTCCACCGTTTTGGCGAGCAAATCCGGAGATCTGGTTTAGGCAGATGGAAAGTCAGTTTCTTCTGGCAGGAGTGACAGCCGAGGTGACCAAGTATCATCACATCGTATCTGCCTTGCAACCAGAGGAGCTGTCTGTTGTCGGGGACATTATCACCAGCCCACCCACCGCAACATCTTACACTACGCTAAAACACCGTTTGTGCACGCAGTATGCGGACTCGGAGGAACAACGGTTGCGCGACCTAATTTCTGGATTGCAACTGGGTGATTGGAAACCATCACGCCTTCTCCTGGAAATGCAAAGTAAAGCTGGGCAACGGGTGAGTGATGATATTTTGAAGTCTCTTTTCCTCCAGCGGTTGCCTACAAATGTTCAGCAATATCCAATGATAGCCTAGATAAATTGGCAGAAATGGCCGATGCCATATTTGCTGCCGCGGAAAGCTCCACTGCAGTTCATGTGGTGTCAGCTGAAGCTTCACAAATGCAGACCATTCTAATGGACATTTCTTCCTGTTTGCAGCATCTCGAAACGCGTGCTCGATCCCAATCAAGAAATCGTCGAGGATCTCGTCAGCGTTCCAGCAGTCGTGACAGAAATTACCAGCACTGCTGGTACCACTTGCGTTTCAAAGAAAAAGCAACCAAATGCGTGCAGCCTTGCAGTTTCAGCCAGCAGGGAAACTAGTTGGGCCGTCACTCGATGCTCAGAGTGACAGCAAACTCGAGTGCTTCCGGCTATATCTATCTGACCAGTCATCTTCCGTGCAGTTCCTCATAGACACTGGTGCTGATGTATCTGTACTGCCACTACGCAAAGAAGATTCCTGACGTCAGCCAGACAAGCTTCAGTTGTTTGCTGCAAACGGAACTGCCATACATACCTACGGTCAACGACTGTTAAAACTAGACCTAGGACTTCGTCGTGCATTTCATTGGTCATTCATTGTTGCTGCCGTTTCACGTCCAATCATCGGATCTGACTTTCTGCGGCATTTTGGACTGCTTATAGATGTTCGGTGCGGTCAATTAATCGATCCACTCACTCAGCTTCGTTCACATTGCAAGATTGCTGGTGCGGACGTACCATCCCCAGCAGTGAAATGCATCCGGGACAATAGTGAATTTCATCGAATTCTCACCGAGTTTCCTGAACTGACAGAGACTGTTGCAACATTTAATGCTGTTAAGCATGATGTCCAACACTGCATTGAGACCAAAGGTCCGCCAGTTGCATCAAAACCTCGCTGGCTACCACCGGACAAGCTGCGTGCAGCCAAGTGGGAATTCGATCATCTAGTTGCCCAAGGAGTTTGCCGACCATCTCAAAGTTGCTGGGCAAGCCCACTGCACATGGTACCCAAGTGCAACGGCGATTGGAGACCATGCGGCGACTACAGGAGACTAAATGCTGCAACTATCCCTGACAGATATCCCGTTCCGCACATCCAGGACTGTCTCCAGGTGCTAGAGGGGAAACAAATATTCTCCACCCTAGATCTCGCAAAAGCTTTTCATCAAATCCCTGTGAGACAAGAGGATATTCCGAAAACAGCCGTAACAACACCATTTGTGCTCACCTCGTCAGCTTCGACACTTGGATTTCATTGGCCAGTTTACCACAGACATCCGACACATCAAGGGTGCAGAAAATGTTGTGGCAGATGCATTGTCTCGTGTATCCATATCTTCCATAGACACACTATCTCCCACCGACTTCAAACGAATGGCAGAGGAACTACTCAAAGATGAGGATATTCATCAACTACTCACCAATCCTTCATCTACTTCCTTGAAAATCCACTCTCTTCCTGTTGATGAATCAAAGCTTCAGCTGTACTGTGACGCGTCTACAGGACGCATTCGACCACTGGTTCCATCCTCACTGCCATCCTCACAGGGACATCTTCACTGCCTTGCATGGACTGTCACATCCTGGCGTGAAGGCCTCTGTGAAACTAGTGCAAGAGCGTTTCGTGTGTCCCGCACTGAAGGCTGACGTGACCACTTGGTCACGTACATGCATTAACTGTCAGAAGTCTAAAGTGAGTCAGCATACGAAGAGCCCACATGGGGAATTTTCACCACCTGATGCCAGGTTTGAACATGTCCACATTGATATTGTAGGCCCTTTGCCTCCATCAGAAGGCTACACGTATTGCCTCACCTGTGTGGATCGCTTCTCTAAATGGCCTGAAGCCTTCCCTATGAAGGATAGCTCTGCTGACACCGTGGCCAAGGTTTTCTATTCTGGATGGGTTGCTCGGTTCGGTTCACTTAACATAATCACCTCAGATCAATGTGTCCAGTTTGAGTCATTTTTGTTCAAGGCTCTAACCAATTTCTTGGGAACCAATCGCCAGAGGACCACATCATACCATCCACAAGCAAATGGTCAAGTAGAATGCTTCCATCGAGACCTTAAGTCTGCTATCAAGGCTCATGCAACTAACCGCTGGGTAACAGTACTTCCTACGATTCTGTTGGGTTTTTGAGCCGCCTGGAAGGAGGACTTACAAGCTACAACTGCTTAAATGGTGTAGGGTGCACCTATATGGCTTCCAGGAGAGTTTTTCCATACCTAGTCGTCATCACCCAGATCCATCAAGCTTTGTTGATCAGCTAAAGACCACCATGGAAAATTTAAGCCCAAGACAGACTGTTCGCCACGGAAAACATTCTGATTTTGTCAGCAAGGACCTGCTGTCTTGCTCACATGTTTTCCTCCGCACGGACAGAGTGAAGAAAGGCCTAGAACCTCCGTACGAGGGACCTTACCAAGTACTGTCAAGATCAGAAAAGGTCTTCCAAATACTAATAAAAGGTCGACCAGTATCTGTAAACATAGACAGAGTCAAACCGGCTTACATCTGCGGTGATGACCTGCCCTTCAATGCCCACAAGCCTTCCAACGATCAACAAGAAACAACAACTTCAAAGCATCAGCAGACAACTTCTAACGATCAGCAAGCAACAACAACTTCACAGCAAGCAACCACAAGTTCAAAGCATCAGCAAGCAATAATAACTTCAAAAGATTAACAGACTTCCAGTGACGAGGACCAACCTTTCATGACCACCCGCTCAAGTAGACGGGTCAGATTCAGGTTGCCCTGCATGTAGTTCTCTCGCTATCGCTGGTAGGGGACTACCTGTGGCGAATCGGTCAAAGCCGTCCGGATATTATACATATTTTTCCTTGTGGTTGGAAGAGAAGTCAAAGCTGTCTGGAGATGACACTCAGTGTTTTGGTTGAGGTGTCACATGTTGTTGCGTATGTGTATGTCCGTTCCATGCGTATGTAGTGATTTTTGTGATTTGTTTTTGTTAATTAAATAAATTGAATAGATTTTATCATCGTTAATCACTACACATATTTCGGAATTTTTGACTTTTCAAGATTTATAATGGAGTGATATTCTGGAGTGTTTAATGCATATTTTGGGATTTTCAGAGCATATTTCGGCCTTACAAAAGTGCACATTTTGTATTTTAAGTGCAAATTTTTGCATTTTTAAGTGCATATTTGCATATTTTTAGAGCATATTTTGCCACTTTTTTAGTGCATATAATCCGGGCTCTACTAATAAGTATTGAAAACATCTGTTGTGCTGAGAATTTCAAGCTTTGTCACTTGTGGAATGCTTAACATAGATACAATAAACTTTGCTTAACAAAATCAATATATTTCTACCACTTTCTCTTGAAAATGACACATTTTCTAAAGATTGTTTAGTAGCGATAGTCTAAATTGAAACACTTTAAATCATGAAATATTTTTTGTAGATCATGTCTGAATAATTCAATGTTATTGTTGAATGTATTTTCAATTTGGGATATAGAATTGAAATGTCCCTCAGCGGATACATTAGAAGAAGAAAAAATAGTGAATCCCGAACATGTGCTAGAGAAAAATTCAGGCTGCACTATTTTCTACAGCAAACAGTGAATATAGGAATTAAATTATTTGCTGCCCTTGCTTCTTTTAATTGTGCTGTAATGACTCGGACAAGTTTTGAAAAACACATCTGAACAGATTATACAGACTTAGGTATCGTAAGTAAATAAAATTCATACTAGGTAAAAGAAAATTCGATTGTATTTTGTGTGCTGCCATTCATAGCACATAACATGAAAGAAAAATCCACTAGTGTGTGGATGGGAAAAAAATTCTTGCCTTCAAACTTTGTGTTATGTTTTTGTTTTGTTTCTTTAAACATAAAAACTTTCTACTGGTTTGAAATTTTTCCTGCTTAAATTAATTTTAAGATGAGTTGTGGAAAGCAGCACGAGCAAAAGCATTACAAATGCTGCCTACAGTTGGCGTAATGTAATTCTCTCTCTCGCATAGCTGTTGATAAATTTGTTAAGTTATTCAAAACTTTCCTGTTTAACAAAATAGTTAGTTTGATTTAATTATTTCTTATAATGTAAAAATAATCAATTTGTAAGAGTTCCATTGAAATGCAAAGTTTTGGAAAACAGTTCATATGATAGCAGATTGTCAAAATGCGGACACTTTTTACAACTATTTAGGTCACTGTTTGGTCACTTTTTACAAATATTTAGGTCACTATTTGGACACTTTTTTTAAACGTTTTGGTTACTATTTTCACTAGTTTTGTGGCCACGAGTCGTGCTGAGCCCTGCAAAGTTCATCAATAACAAAAGATAATGATACTTGTGAATTAAAACTTAGACATGGCATCACTCTAATTTTTCTGTTGAAAATATTTTAATCATATATTCTTGGATCTAAAAAAATAAATGAAACCCTTATTTGCATGACAGTCACAGGACCAGCAACAATTATTAAATTAAGGGTACTTATAGAAATTGGTGCAGATTTATCCAAAAATTACTAATCCCCTTTTTCAATCAACATTACATGCTATCTTTATCTTTTTTTCAGCATTTCAAACTCTAACACAGTGATTCCCAACGTGGGCGTTAATGCCCCCTTGGGGACGATGGAAAGTTTCAGGGGTGCGGAAGCTACGGATATAACATAGTATCCTATGGGTTATATTGCGATGGGAGAAAGTAATTTCTGAAGAGGGGGTGATGGGACAAAAAAGATTGGGAAACTGTGCTCCAACAGAAGGAGAGACAAGGCGTTAAATGGGAAAGATTGAGAACAGTTAAATGTTATTCAATCCAAGAACTTGAGAGTTTCCATGGCCTAGCCATGGTTTCATTTTGGGGTAATAAAAAAAGTTTTTCCTGGAGGAGAGGCATTTTGTTAAAACAATAAAAGCATTATCAAATTATTTTACTGATAGCAGTCATTTCACACCCCACTTCAGTCAGGTGATTTTGTGCAGCGACTAGTAAAATTACTATGTATTAAATTGATTTTATTATTTGAGCCATCATTTTCGCCAGCAGACTTTATTAACAGCCTATTTAGATTCATTATTTCTAGTAACGATAGCAGGTGTGGGAACTCTGTGCCGCACTGCGCCAAAATTAACATCTTGCGCCATCCAGCTCCAACAGAGTATTTTCGTATTTTTTTGCGCCAAATAGCGAATTTTGCTTCAGTATGCCCAGAATTTCGGAAAGGACGTCAAAACATTTTTGTTCCTGCTTGCCGCGAAACGATACTTTCCGAAAAGAGTGTGTTTTATTCCACTGTACTTCAACTATCGCCTTATTTAAACTATTGGCCCATCATCGGGCTTTCCATCGCGAAATCCCAATGATATCCGTGATTGTGCAACTGAAGATGGTTTGTAATTCTTTAAAGCGCAAATGCGAGTCAGTTCTTGTTTTCAAAAAAAAAAAGTCGCCACTGGAAGCAGCAGAAATTATTGTAGTCGATCGTCATTGCGTCAAATCCCGGTGTTTCGTGAAAAAAAATTTCATTCCAGGAGTAAAAAAAGATCATGTCCGCCGAATTACGATTGCTAATTTAGAAACTTCGCCGAATAACGAGCGTTAAATCGCCAATGTTGCCGGATAATCACATTTGAATCGCCAGTGTTGCCGAATAATCAGAGTTAAATCGCCAAATAACTAGTGAGATCGCCAATCTTGCCAAATAATCGCCAAATAATGTCAAATCGCCAAACAATGAGTGCTGAATCGCCAACCATCGTGTTGATTCTTCCGAAATTCTCTCGCATTTTGCAACAATTTCTTTCTGAGTATAAAAAATTGAAAACTTCATATGTAGAAAATTTATATAATATCTATATGAAGACTGCAGAAAACTTTTAGCCTATTTGAATGGTGGCTGTTCCAGGCAGCAAATAGTGCCCTCAGTAAGCAAAAATCATCTTAAATAGACTGGTGCGAAAAGTTTTATGACAGCCACTTTTTCAAACAAGGTGTCAAAAACCTGAAACACTAAAAACAAAAAACAAGCTGATGAAAAGATGTTTGACAACAAAAGACAGTGCAATTGTTTTATTTTGAAAAGAGTTGAGGGTTAAGGAAAATATTGTTGTTAATTTTCCCTGCTCCAATTTAAAAATATCTGCTCCGAATCCTATATTTTAATGCTCCAAAAATGCTCCGAATCCTAAATTTTGCTGCTCCAAAATGGACTTTGTCACTTCCCACCCCTGCGATAGTAATTAGTTATGTTCTCATCACACTGCCTTTTCTTGCACACAGATTGCTTTTAAATTTTTTATGGGCATTGTTACCTCATTTCTTTCTGCCACCTTGTTGGGCAATATTTATTTGTGAGCAATTATGCTCATGATGAAGAAACATTTTCAAAGTGGATGCCAACTCACAATGGGTACCTCGAAATTCCAACCGATTAGGCTACGCAGATTCTAATAATTCCAAAGAGCAAAAAATACGTCATATGGGATGGTTGGGTTCATATTAAACAAGACAGTTCCAACTCTCAGACACAATTTTTTTGTGTCCAAAACACAGAAGCAGTCATCTCTAAATTTCAACATATCAGGTACCAACCTGATACATTGGTTAATAATTCCTAGGTTGAAGCAGAATAACAACACCAAAATACTGGAAGAAATTACTCAAGGAATAATAATACATGTAACACAAATCTGGTTACTTGCAATCTCATGGACATACAGGAGTACCAAGTAATGGTGCATGTGCAAATCCATTCACATCTACAGGTAGTCTGCCTGGTCCATGCAAAGCTAGTCCATTTTATCTTGGTACCATCACTGGTTTGCCCATGATAGTGAATACTATCCACACGGCAGCTTTTGACATGCTTTCCATCTTAATAATAAAACTCCTCTCTAAATCTACTAGTGAGTGAATCCATGGAGGAAAGAATAACAGGAGGTGACATCACAAATGAAAATTGAAGCCGTTGTGGCAACCCTATGGGCTGACGAGTAAGCCCAAACAAACCGCTCTTTTCCCTATACTTAACATGTGTTTTGCCGGATCGAATTCTTTTAAAATATTAATAACTAAATAAATTTAAGCACCATGACCATTTAATGCGTATTCAGGTAATCTACATGATCTAATAAAGGGGAAAAATACAAATCTTATCCTTATATAAGGGATTGTTATATTTTTAATTTATTTTTGAAAAAGGGGAAGATCATTTTTCACTCTCGACTCGTCATAAGTTTTTAGTTCAGTGCTTCAATTTATTTTAAAAATTTGATGCATCACATTAATGTCTATGGGAATATGATTAATTAAAATAATATGAAGCTGCAATTTCATAATTTTTTTCTTTGAACTGTTTATCTTGCCTTTTTGTTTCGTTCATCATTATGATAGATCCGGGACTTTCGAAAGTGTTTCAGGCCCGTGGGCGCTCGTCTTAAGATTTACATGAGGAATTCTTATTTCTGAATCAGTTCTGAGGTGCTCGAGCACCTTCTGACAGGGCCGTAGTTAGGATTTTTGTCACCCGGGGCAAACAGCATTTTGCCGCCCCCGTGCCCCAAAGTACTGGAAGTGCTAGAGCGTCATCCGCCACTGTGTATTTATGGTTTAGCTGGCTGTACAAATTTCGCCACCCTTCTTCCGTTCCACTCTCATATTCTTGAATACGTATTACTGGAAATATATGCCGAACTTTCCGCTATGTAGATGTATTGAGAAAAAAATATTAAAAAATAAAAAACTTTTTACGAGCCGCGATAAGTCATCTCTCTGGCCTATAGTATTTAGGAAAATAATCACTTGGGCTATTTTTTTTTCTCTTCATTTTGTACCAATTACTTTGCTTTTAAAGTGGTACGTGTACGAAAATTTGACAAAAAAGTTTCGAATTGAAATCTAAAATTGTGTCTGTGTTGGAGTGTTTGCCTGGAATGGAGAAATATTTCTACAATATTTTAATATAAACAGCTGAAAGGCATTATATATGCTAATGTTTTGCATATATATAATGTTTTTCGCAAAAAAAAGTCAGATTTTTTCAAACACCGCTTGTTCAAGTGTCTTTAAACATTGTATTTCTCTCAGCACTGAGGTGTTACATACTTTGGCATAATTTTTTTTAAATTAAAATGCCGAGAAGAAATTTTGTGGCACAAGATATGGGTAAATTTTTGTTATTTTTGCAAAAGGTTCCATGTTGTTGAAGTTAATATTCGAAAACAAATAACAACTAAAATTGCAAAAGCTCTCGTTCAATTGTATAAATATATCCAAAGAATTTGAGGGGAAAAAAATCGAGTTCCTAAAGTGAATAATAAATTTTTAAATGATTTTTAAAAACGGGGATGTTTCTCATAGGAAAGCATGGGAAGCCACGGTTTGTTTGGGCTTACTTGGTCCCTTTAATAGAGCGATCACTGGCTTCATCTGGCAACCCAGATTCCCCATGCTTTCTCAACGGAGGCGCTGGTCGCGTCACCTCCTGTTATTCTTTCCTCCATGGAGTGAATCAATTCCTTAAGTATTTATTTGTCCCGTGTGGTCTCACCGTTTGCCAAATCAGGAATAAGGGATAAAAATAATTGCAGAAAAATGTAGAAATGTGTCTGTAAAATTTCAAACTATGGGTGTGATTGAATAGACTAATTTCCAAAAGAAAGTGATTTTTTTATACATTTCATCTACTGTCTGGGAAACAGACAAACAATGGATTTGTATCAGTTTCTGAAGGAGCTGTTTAATAAAACTCAGTAAGATTTTAGACTAAATAGCCATACGAAATTCGCCATTTACGGCAGAATTAAATCTGCAAGTTTTCTGAGTGTTGTTACAGGTGCAGCTTATATGCCAGAGTTTAGTTCCTGGTGCAGCCGGCGATGCTGCAGCTGACCATTATCTTTGAACAGTGAAAAGTTGCCCATCCTTAAACTATAATAAAAGAAATGAAATATTTTTTATTGTAGCGAATGCATTGCAGGTTTTCTGAAATATAGGTGGCAGTACTGAAAAATCGAGCAACTCTACATACGTACTCAGACCATTAGGCACACACAGTTACACTTCCGGCACAACTCACTAGGCAGTAAATTGCCCATTGATGGTGATAGACCTAAGTTGTGCTTGGTTTGAAAAGAAAGGTAGGTTTAGCTGATATCACATTTATTCTTCATTTGTATAACTGTAGCTGTTTCTATTTGACTAGTAGCTATCTAATCAGTTCATCAAACCAAATCAGCCTCTTAGAGCCAACCTTCAGAGCCTCTTATTATTGAATGTGCCTGTCACATCTGTTTTTGTGGGAATTTTCAGATGCCTATCAACAGACATTCTCTACGAGTATGGTTTTTATTCTACTGAGTTATTGAACATGTTGACCATAAGCATACAATTTACAATTGTTGGATCATTCTTCAACTTTTAATTTTTGAAGATACCTATTTTTCTGAAAAGTAGAATAGGAAGACCTAAAATAACATTCAAGAAAGAAAATGACTCTGAAAACCAATGTTTTTACATAGAAATTTAACATTTTTCTTTTTAAATTGAAAATAATTTGAATATTTTGTCAAATCGGAGAAAAGACACCATAAAATTAAATGAAGTTCTGTGCAGACTATATAATTCTACCTTTGAATTGAGAAAATTGTTAAATTGAGATCTGACTGCATAAATTGAAACATTTTTTTACATATTGGACATTTTTTCTTTTAATGTAAAAATATTTGGCATTTCTACAATTTAATCTGTAGTTGATAATTTTGCAAAAATCTAAGGTGATTCCTCACTACATTTGCTCAGCTTCCTTTGCGAATAATAATCAAGTATGCCAGACTTTTGCTTTTACCATTCCACCCACTTACAAACCAGATGCAACCGCATCACCACAGCTTTCAGACATAAGATTCAGGAGATGTGGCACAAATGTATTTGTTGTACACAGATGATTGGATCCTCAAATAACTTTCAATATTTGTCTAGAGTGCTTCTAGGAAGATATATATCATGACGTCTCTCTCCCTCTCATTCACATTATGGCAGCTCAGAAAATTACATTTGTACAAAATGTAGCACACATAGTGTGAACCCACCTTAAAAATGAGCCTTAATGGAACAAACCATTGGGATTCCAGAACTTCATTGAATTGCGGTTTTGGTGTGTTCACACAAGTTTTTTGAGGAGCATTGTAAATTATGATTTTATAATTACAACAATCTACATCAGCAATACCGCATCAGTATCTCAAATAGTGTTGAAATAAGTTGAAATTTAAAAATATTCTCTAAAATTTAACAATTAGCAAATAAATATTGGAAGTATGAAACACTTGAAAAAGCTCATTTGGCATTTAAAAACTTTTATGCTTTCAAACAATCTGAAACAGACATGGTTGTTGGACTGTACTGCAAATCTGCATCATAAGCCAGTAGTTCCGAAATTGTGTGTTACAACTCCTAGAAGCACTGCAGCATTCTAGCAATATTTGTTAACCTATTGGGGTTTGAGACCATTCTCATAAGTGCATAAGCAAAATACCATTCTCATTTTTCCATTGTGTTGTGTTGTATAGGGTTGTGTTGGAAAAACTTTGAGACACACAAAAACAAACAATTGTCATCAAAGAATATATGGTCTAACATGAAACGCAAACGCGCCAGCATATTTTAAAATGGCCGCTCTGCAAATGCAGGGCTCGGCACGGGTCACTTTTTTAGAAACTGGTCACTTTTATTACTTATTTTCAGGCCACTTTTTCCCCTTTTTTAGCAAAAAAACCTCGGTCTCGTGTGCTTTTCTGCTGTCTCAGTGTTTTTCTTTTCTTCAAGGAGGAACTTTACCTGTTCAATATCGCTAATTTTCTCCCTCCCTTCATTGAACTACACTGCTCAAAACAATTAGGGGAGCAAGCAAAAAAGTGAAGAAAACCGTGCGAGACAGCCACGTATTGGCATACAATGGATAGTACACGCGTAACAATGCGCAATACAGAAAAAAGACATAAAAAATTTTGGAATTAAGCTTTAATTCTTTGAAAATATGGAAAAAACATGAAAAGATGATTTAGAGCAACAATTTGGTTACATGTAAACGATAAAAAAAAGTACTGTTTAGACATGATGCATGAGTTTTAATAGGGCGTGTGGTCTCCTCGAACAGCTAAGACTGCTGCACGCCTGTTTGCCATGGATGCGATGAGGTTATTGATCAGACTTTGGGGAATACTGTTCCACTCCTCAAGAAGTGCAATCTGCAAGTCTCGGACAGTAACAGGCGGCCTTGGTCGTGCAGCAATGCATCGTCCGAGCATGTCCCAAACATGCTTGATTGGATTCAGGTCAATACGCTGTATTGTTTCAGCTTCAAGCATGTTCTCCACCAGACGAGCTCTATGCGGTCGGGCATTATCATCCTGGAAAACAAAGGAATCTCCAATGGCTCCAGCGTAAGGGATGACATGAGGTCGCAGTATCTCGTCTGCATACCTTCGGGCCGTCAAAGTGCCATTCCGAATGATATGCAGGTCCGTACGTCTGCCTATGCTGATTCCACCCCATACCATCCAACCAGCTCGTCTGTATTTTGACCTTTCACGAACGAATGCGGAGTTATTTCGAGTGCCCCTGTCCCTCCATACCAGAACACGTCTGGTGTCACACACCAGACTGAATCGGGACTCGTCTGTAAACAGCACTTGGCTCCAATCATGTTGCTCCCAATCTCGATGTTCAGCAGCCCATCTTCTTCGGGCCGCATGGTGGCGTGGGGTCAACGGAATGCAGACCATTGGCCTACGTGCATAGAGCCCTCCCTCATGAAGCCGATTACGTACTGTTTGGCTGGACACCCTTCGTCCTGTTGCCAAGAGAACACGCCATACCATGGATTCCGGTAAATCACGTTGTTGAGACATCCTCAAGTCACCTTGTCTCAAAAAAAAAAATACCGCGCAATCGAATTTCACAGTTACGGCAGTAAAACAGACGTTTCTGCAACATCCCGATTTCTGCCCTTATCTCCTTTTTCTGGTTTTTGACGTCATGAACTTTGATTTGCATATGAAGTTTTCTTCTTCCGTTTCCTGCTAGGCTTTAAATTATGGATGATTCATTTTATGTTACTTATCGGTATACATCTTTGCGTAATTTTGTTAAAACCATGTGCTCCCCTAATTGTTTTGCGCAGTGTACGATCGAAGGCATCTTATCTTCCCGGGAGCATACCGTGTGACGTCAGCATAACTTGATTTCAAGGCGCTTGGAAAGAAAGCTTAATCTTGTTAAAGAATCGTCATTTTCTGGAAAAGCCGGTCGGAAAAAAAAAACTAGCATAAAAGGCGTATACTTACAACAAAGAATTTCCCCCTCCCCCACTACCATTCTTTCTTATTTCCCCATGTGCTCACTCGTTCTTTCATTTTCATCTTATTTTAAAATTGATCCTTTATTTTATTTGTTTTAAAAAGTTTTAGTCCTAAGGGTCGAATTCCTTTCTTGGAGCATCGAGCAAGTTACATTTGTTGTTTGTTCTATCGTTACTTTTGTTAATTTTTTTTAATGTTATTTGAAATGACGATTTAAGAGAGCCCGTGCAGAAGCTAACTTACGCGCAGCGGGAGAATACCAAAGCACGTATTATTAATACGCTTTGGAGAATACTCTTGTAGCTGGCCAAGGTTAAAGAAGCTTGCAGGTATTTTCATTCCGGAAGTAAAAAGTGCGTTTTCGCCGAATTACGAATGCTAATTTAGAAACTTTGCCGAATAACGAGTGTCAGATCGCCAATCTCGCCAAATAATGAGTACTTAATTGCCAAACGTCGTGTTGATTCTTCCGAAATTCTCTTCCATTTTGCAACAATTTCTTTCCAAGTATGAAAAAATTGAAAACTTATAGAAAATTTTTAGCCCATTTGAAGTGCTGTGGTTCCAGACAGCCAATAGTGCCCTCAGTAAGCAAAAATCATCTTAAATAGATAGGTGTGAAAAATTTTATGCCAGCCTTTCTTTCAAACAAGGTGTCAAAAACCTGAAATACCAAAAACAAAAAACAAGCTGATGAAAAGATGTTTGATAACAAAAGACAGTGCAGTTGTTTTATTTTGAAAAGGGGTGAGGGTTAACGAAAATATTCTTGTTAATTTCCCTGCTCCAATTTATAAATATCTGCTCCAAATCCTAAATTTTGCTGCTCCAAAACTGATCCAAATCCTATATTTTGCTGCTCCGGATCCTGAATTTGCTGCTCCAAAACTGGTCTGAATCCTGAATTTTTGCTGCTTCAAAGCTGCTCTCCGAAATGGACTTTGTCACTTCCCACCCCTGTGTTTCTGGGTAAAGGAGTAAATGTTTTTTTGTGCCCCCCCCCTTTCCCGCCTGTAAAATAGTAGACTCGCCCACTTTTCCCAGTCCAGCCATAGGTGGATATAGACTTGAAGGTCTTAGGGGTATGGCACGATGACAATTGATATACATCATATATATGTATACATCAGTAGGCTCTGCCATTGACGCTGGGGGGGAGGGTGGATTGCCCTTCCCTCAACATATAATTATTAAAATAATTTAGTTAATTTAATAATTTAAATATTTTATTCAATTTAATAATTTAAATATTTTCAATTTAATAATTTAAATATTTTCAATTTAATAATTTAAATATTTTATTCAATTTAATAATTTAAATATTTTATTCAATTTAATAATTTAAATATTTTATTCAATTTAATAATTTAAATATTTTATTCAATTTAAGTAGTTTTTAATTTAATAATTTAAAATAATATTGCTAAAAATCTAATTTTAGTTTATAATCATTATAGTAAATTTCTTAAAATTTGTTTAATGTATTATACAAACCTAGGTATGTAAATAAAATTTGTACTAGTTAAAAAAGTTTGAATACATTTTGTATACTGTCATTCATAGCATAATACGAATGAAAAATCCACTGGAATGTAGATGGGACAAATTCTCTTCAAATTTTGTGTTATTTCATTTTTTCCCCTTCTTTTTATTTGAATGTGAAAACTTTTTCCCGTTTTGAAGTTTTTCCTGCTTTTTATTTTAAGATGGGTTGTGGAAAGCAACATGGGGTAAGGCATTGCTACTGTTATTCTCTCACACATAGTTGTTGATAAATTTGATAAGTTATTCAAAACTTTTCTGGTTAGCAGAATGCATTCGAGTTTGATTTATTTCACACTATTATATGTAAAAAAAGCAATTTCGATGAGCTCCATTGAAATACAAAGTTTAGGGAAAACTAAATTCAATTTCAATTCATTCAATTTCGTAGTAATCAAAATTCATTGTCCATTTGGTCTCTTTCCAAAAATATTTTGGTCACTATTTGGTCACTTTCCAAAAATATTTTGGTCACTTTTAAACATTTTGGTCACTATTTGGTCACTTTTTTAAAAATTTTGGTCACTATTTTCAATAGTTTTGATGCCATGATCCGTGCTGACCCCTGCAAATGTTAAAATTGCATTCCTGTTGAAATTTATCAGGAGAACACCATGCATGAAAATGTAACCTGGGGAAGAAGAAGAAACCTTATGCAAATTTGCATCATAATGAATAAAAGGTGCAGACGCCAGCCCTGTGAAGTTATTCCAGAATGCAACCGTTCTAACAGTTATAGCATACAGGATAATGGCGCACTTAATAATACTGAAAAAGCAGGCGTGAATGAAATGCATGTCTGCATAATGAATACTTAAATGAAATGCATGTTTGCATAAATGTCTGCATTTTTTCAGTATTACTAAAGTGCGCCATTATCCCGTACGTTACTACTTCACATTATTCACTGTGACACAGATTTGCATACTATCACCTCTTAAAGTTTTTCCCATTTTTTCGGAATCACGGTGTATATATAAGTATAACCCAAGCAAATTGACACATGAGTTGTCATGCATGAGATACTTGAAAATCAATTTATTTATTTACGCTATATATTTAATTGTATGTTCTATATTAACATTTGTTTTAAAAATTAATACATACTTCAATCAACAATTCATTAAATTCATTAACAAATTCTTTTATTGGCCCCAAAACATTTATATACCTGAACCAGGGCTCGGCACGGGTCACTTTTTTCACTAAAAGTCACTTTTTTAGAAACTGGTCACTTTTATTACGTATTTTCAGGCCCAGGTCACTTTTTCCACTTTTTTAGCAAAAAAACCTCGGTCTCGCGCGCTTTTCTGCTGTCAGTGTTTTTCTTTTCTTCAAGGAGGAACTTTACCTGTTCAATATCGCTAATTTTCTCCCTCCCTTCATTGAACTACGATCGAAGGCATCTTATCTTCCCGGGAGCATACCGTGTGACGTCAGCATAACTTGATTTCAAGGCGCTTGGAAAAAGAAAGCTCCTTAGTTAAAGAATCGTCATTTTATGGAAAAGCCGGTCGGAAAAAAAACTAGCATAAAAGGCGTACTTACAACAAAGAATTTTTTCCTCCCTATACTACCATTCTTTCTTATTTCCCCACGTGCTCACTCGTTCTTTTATTTTCATCTTATTTTAAAATTGATCCTTTATTTTATTTGTTTTAAAAAATTTTAGTCCTAAGGGCCGAATACCTTTCTTGGAGCATCGAGCAAGTTACATTTGTTGTTTGTTCTATCGTTACTTTTGTTAATTTTTTTAAATGCTATTTGAAATGACGATTAGAGAGCCCGTGCAGAAGCTAACTTACGCGCAGCGGGAGAATACCAAAGCGCGTATTAAAGACGCGTATTATTAATACGTATTAAGCGTATTAATACGCTTTGGAGAATACTCTTGTAGCTGGCCAAGGTTAAAGAAGCTCGCATGTATTTTGAATTTACTTACAATAAAAAAAAAATCATCCGATTGAAAATCGCGATCTATCTAGAAATAAAATTCGTACTATTTTTCTAACTGGATTTAAATCTCAGCAAGAAACCGTAGCCCCAGGTATGATCAAAAGGAGAACTGTTTATGAGAAGATCACAGAATCCTGCAATTCAACATTTAGTTTAACACAAGGGTTTCCAAATCAGATGAAAATTTGTCATCAGGCTGATAAAAACTCAGTTAACGTGCATGCGAGCCGTAACTAGAGGCGGATTTAACGATGGGCACACCGAGCGCGCCTTTGGCCCCTACTTCACATTTTTTTCCTAATTTAAAGGGCCTAATATTAATTTTTTTTTATGCCCGGGCCGTAACTTAATTTAGAGCATCTTCACGATACTGATTGTTTTCCTTTTTTTTTCTCTCCATGCACGTGCGGGAACCGGTTGTTCCGACGCTGTATGCAAATCGGCGGCGGCGTACCCTCACGGAAGCACGGATATATAGACTGGTTTTTTCTCTATAGGTGAGATGTCTGTTTTTTCCGCATGGATGTATGTCGGGATTCGATTTGTTTCTCCCTTTTGATTGCCGGCCGTATTTTTGATGAACGAAAATGATCTTGTTTTTTGTTTTTGCAACTTTTATGGAAAAAGAGTTCAAAATGAACTTCTGATCATTGTTTTTCTTCAGCTCAGTCGGTACGCTCTGCCCCCCCCCCCAACAAATATCGACATCTTGCGCGCCATTCTTGATGTGTAAAAAAAATCTTATTTTTAGACCTCGGAAGTTATTAAAACGTTTGTCTCGAGTCTGTTATGACCGCAATAGGAGAGGGCGGGGGTCTGGTTCCACGGGTGTTGAACGAGGAAAGGTGCCGAGTTTACTCTTTTTCTGTTAAAAAGAGTGGATACCGGCCCCGGACGATAGTAAATTTTCGTTCGTACTTGTGACCCGGATTGCTACATACCGTGATCAGATCCAAAAGCGGGGGGGGGGGGGCAATGCCTTGGACGGCGTTTTTGATGGAATGGTATATTTAAGAAAAGGCAATAAAAATTCCTTTGCAAAATTATCGAATTTCACAGTCAAGAGGCAGTAAAATTACGTTTACCCTCCATAAAAAACAATTGTATTACGGCCATGGTAAATCGGGTGTCCCGGATGGGGGCGAATTCACTATTTTTGTTGGTTGAAAGTTACGGGAGGAGTCAGCGCTAACGTGGCGACTTGTTTTCGCGCTAAAATAGGTAGCCCTGACAGCAGCATCCATAAACTCTGTATCAACCGCATTTATAAACCCCGTATGTTGTTGATTCGATTTTTGTGTTCATTTCATCCTAATTTTCCGTATTTCCCGATATATTTCTATCGATTTTCGCATATTAGGTTAATTCATATTATAAATTATATATTTTTTTGTAATTTTTTATGTGCCCTTTGTCAGCCATCTTGAATTGACTACCGCAAAACGGCGATTCCTTGGCTCGAGAAAAAGTCGCCACGTTGGTGCTTACGAGGTTCATGGGAAATTTACCGGGGAAGGCCGCTGAGTCTTTTTTTCTGTTAAAAATTACGGGGGGGGGGGGGGCAAAATTAACATCTTGCGCCATCCTGCTCCAATGGTGTTTTCGTATTTTTCTGCGCCAAATAGCTAATTTTGCTTCGTATGTCCAGAATTTCTTAAAGGACGCCAAAAATTTTTTCTTCCTGCTTACCGTGAAACGATTCTTTCTAAGAGCGTGTTTTATATATTCCACTGTACGCCTTATTTAAACTATCGGCCTTTCCATCGTGAAACCCCGATAATATCCGTGATTGTGCAACTGAAGATAGTTTGCAATGGTCTTTCAGCTTTAAAGTGCGCCGCTGTGGTGGTCGAGTGGTCATAATGACGGACTCGCATCGCGGGGACCCGGGTTCGAGCCCCATCGTCACCACAGTGGTGGTCGGCTGAAGTTGGTTTTCTGTGGTTCCCAACTTCAAGGCGCAAATGCGAGCCGATCTCCCCGTTAAAAAGTCTCGCCACAGAGAGCGACAGTCCTACAAACAGTATAAATATTCAGTCATTACACTACACTCACTTCACTTCTGAGATATAGATGGCAGCACTAAAAAATCATACACAACACTAAATACGCACTCAGACTGTTAGGTACACATACTTACACTTCCGGCACAACTCACTAGGTAGTAAATTGCCCATGGCCATAGACCTGAGTTGTGCTCGGCTTCAAAAAAAAAAAAAAAGCTTTAAAGTGCAAATGCGAGTCAGTTGCCGTGTAAAAAAAAGTCGCCACTGGAAGCAGCAGAAATTACTGTAGTCGATCGTCATTGCGTCAAATCCAGATGTTTCGTGAAAAAAATTTCCATGCCGGAAGTAAAAAGTGTTTTCGCCGAATTACGAATGTTAATTTAGAAACTTTGCCGAATAACGAGTGTCAGATCGCTAATCTCGCCAAATAATGCGTACTTAATCGCCAAACGTCGTGTTGATTCTTCCGAAATTCTCCCCCATTTTGCAACAATTTCTTTCTGAGTATAAAAAACTTATAGAAAAGTTTTTGCTCATTTGAAGTGCTGCTGTTCAAGACAGCAAATAGTGCCCTCAGTAAGCAAAAATCATCTTAAATAGACTGGTGTGAAAAATTTTATGACAGCCGCTCTTTCAAACAAGGTGTCAAAAACCTGAGACACCAAAAACAAAAAACAAGCTGATGAAAAGATTTTTGATAACAAAAGACAGTGCAGTTTTATTTTGAAAAGGGATGAGGGTTAACGAAAATATTCTTGTTAATTTCCCTGCTCCAATAAATATCTGCTCCAAATCCTATATTTTGCTGCTCCAAAACTGATCCGAATCCTATATTTTGCTGTTCCAAATCCTGAATTTGCTGCTCCAAAACTGCTCAGAATCCTGAATTTTGCTGCTTCAAAGCTGCTCCGAAATGGACTTTGTCACTTCCCACCCCTGTGTTTCTGGGTAAAGGAGTAAATGTGTTTTTTTTTTTGCAGGGGTGTATGTTGTGTGTAAAAAAAGGGAAAATATATATTTTTACAAATTTCAAAACTGGTTTATTTTTTTCCTCACCCAAGGACAGTATTATTTTGGTGCCCCCGCCTGTAAAATAGTACTCGCCCACTTTTCCCAGTCCAGCCATAGGTGGACTGGGAAAAGTGGTCTTAGGGGTGTGGCACGATGACAATTGATATACATCATATATATGTATACATCAGTAGGCTCTGCCATTGACGCTGGGGGGAGGGTGGATTGCCCCTCCCTCAACATATAATAATTAAAATAATTTAGTTAATTTAATAATTTGAATACTTTATTCAATTTAATAATTTAAATATTTTATTCAATTTAATAATTTAAATATTTTATTCAATTTAATAATTTAAATATTTTATTCAATTTAATAATTTAAATAATTTATAATTCAGTAATTTAAGTAATTTTTTAATTTAATAATTTAAAATGTTAAAAATTTAATTTTATGGTTTTTAATCATTAAGTAAATTTCTTAAAATTTGTTGGAACGTATTATACAAACCTAGGTATGTAAATCAAATTTGTACTAGTTAAAAAAAGTTTGAGTACATTTTGTATACTGTCATTCATAGCATAACATGAATGAAAAATCCACTGGAATGTAGATGGGACAAATTCTCTCATCAAATTTTGTGTTATTTCATTTTTTTCCCTTCTTTGAATGGGAAAAAATTTTCCCGCTTTGAAGTTTTTCCTGCTTAAATTGATTTTAAGATGGGTTGTGGAAAGCAACATGAGGGAAGGCATTGCTGCTGTTACTTAAAAAGGATGTAATGTAGTTATTCTCTCACACATAGCTGTTGATAAATTTGATAAGTTATTCAAAACTTTGCTGGTTAGCAGAATTCGTTTGAGTTTGATTTAATTATTTCTATCTATTATGTAAAAAAAGCAATTTCAATGAGTTCTATTGAAATGCAAAGTTAAAACTAAATTCAATTTCAATTTGGTAATAAAAATTCATTGTCCATTTGGTCTCTCTCTCTAAAAATATTTTGGTCACTATTTGGTCACTTTTAAACATTTCGGTCACTATGTGGTCACTTTTTCAAACATTTTGGTCACTATTTTCACTAATTTTGAGGCCATGATCCGTGCTGACCCCTGCTGAACCTATGATTTCATTACACTTCCGCTGGTCCCCAAAACAATTAAATACGAAAACCTACACTATGTCACATATGAGAGAGAGAATACAATCCATGCATCACTCACCATGTGCATTGAGAGATCCCTCTGCTTAGAAACTCATAGCAGCATGGCGACTTGTGCGTTGATTTCCAAGCTTCACCAAACTCCAGTCCTGTTGGTTACTTTTCAACTCTTCATTACTCACTTTTCTTCTTTTTAACCCTGTATCCAGATTTTCTCTCAAACTTTAAGATTTGATTACGGATGTCCCAGTCTCTTGGAAAACTCCACCCATTTAATTTGATTTGATATTTTACACCTCTCTAAGTTTCTATTTGTTTCTTGAAGGTTTATTCATAAGATTGGTTATTGCCAATCCATCCCTCGTTTCTTTGTCCACACGACTCTCCGTCCAGGACCCAGAGAACCCCAATGGCCATTACTAGGTACCTTTAACCTCAATCTTTCTCTTTCATAGAAGCTTCCCATTACTAACATGCTCTCCATTTTAGATCCTCTCTGTTATACTTCAATTCACTTCTTAAATAAAGGGATTCTATTTCTACTTAAATGGCCATCATTTATTCTCAATTTTGAAACTTGTCTTTCATTCATTGGTCCTATTTATTTTCTATGATTCACCGCTTTTTCTCCAAGACAAAACTCCTCGGACGATCCTTCTTGCCCAGGGCACCCCTGAAATATAACCAACCAAATGCTTTGTGACGGTAACTGAGAAATTCCCTATTTGAATGGTGACTATTCAATGTACTTACATCAGTCTTTGTATTTCTTTTAATTTGGACTATATTCCCACCGGCTTGGACAAAGCTTCTTTCATCAATATGACGTCACTTACTTCAAACCCCCAAGAAACACGTCTACCATTTGTAGGCAACTATTCTTATTTCCGTTCCTATTATTCAATTATTTGTTTGCTCTACCATAGTATATCGATTACTGCCGCCTTTTTTATTGGCGCCTGGAGACCTACAGCTCTTTTTAAATTTCTTTTTGGATTTAATTATATATTCCAAACTAATCAATTTTAAATACCCGAAAGTAATAATTTTAAATATATATTCCATCTATTTTCTATTTCTATTTTAGCTAGCACAAGCTAGTTAACATATTGATGTGTTTTTATCCTCAGTGCTTTGAAGTGGTTCTCTTGATACAGAATATTTACTGGATTATAATATAATAAATGGAATAGCTTACCCCCGGAGGTAGTAAATTCTAACACAATTGACACGCTTAAAAAGAAATACGATACACATGTTGGAATAAATCGAGAAGCTATCCATACTTAGAATTAGACAACCATAAGTATTCTTTATGGGCATTGTATAATATTTGATCATGTATATATATTGTTTGTAATTGCATTTTTAATTGGGTTGCTGTATTTTTTAAATATATGACACCCATATATGTAATGGGCATCTTTTTCTTAGCCACCTCGTTGGGCATTTTGCCTGTTGTGGCATTGTATTTGTATTATTCTGGGGAGTCGCTGGTGAATTATGACTATGGCAAGGGAGTTGGGGGTTACAATTGTTTGAGAAGCACTGCCAGCGGCAGGTACAGAGGGTGAAATCACTTCCCTTCGTTTCAGTGAAAAAAATTGTATTATTGGCATAGTCTGAAAGGCACATAGGTGGAAATTTCCCCTCCCCCTGTATTCACTATATGCGCCCGTGGTGATTTCCTCATTCTGTTCGAGGAGTCTGCATATGCTTACTCTGTACTCATTATAATAAACATAGTAAGGGAGACATTTGAAAGTCTGAAAATATACCGTATATACTCGTGTATAAGCCGACTCGTATATAAGCCGACCCCCCCCCCCCCCCACTTCAGGACCACCAAAACCGCAATAAATTGAAAACCCGTGTATAAGCTGACCTCAAAAAATCCGTGTATTTCAGTGAAAAAAAATCTTATATTTTAATGCAAAATGAATACTTAGGAAAATTTACAATAGAAAAGATTCGAACTTTTTAATCCGTTTCTGCTAAGTCTCTAAGCTTATGGTAATCCATCAGATCATCATAGGGGGTGCGGAATCTTCGTTTTTATCTTCATCTGGGCTGTCATCGCCACATTGTCACTTTCAAAGAGGATATCTTCAGTTCCGTCCATCGCATTGCTGATGCAACACTTTTTGAAGAATCGGCGGAAACAGAATTCCATGCCTCATGTACCAATTAGCACACTAGGCCAATGTCAGGTTTCTTCAAGGCACCACTTTCTGTAGTTTATCATCGGAACTCATCCATTCGATCCACAAATTCCTCAAATAGTTTTCGAGAGGCTCGTTGATGCTCACATCTAAAGGCTGTACAATCAATGTTAGCCACCAACCAATAATGTTTTAAATTTCCTTGCCTCGGCTTTGACATCAGTTCTGTGGGGTTTGAACATATCCCATACCAATAATGCCGGTTTCTCGAACACTGCTACAAAAATGACTACTGATTGCGGGGGTCTATATTTTCTCATCAAAAACTGACCCGAGTATAAGCCGACCCCCCCCCCCCCCACTTGGGGAACAAATTTTTACACAAAAAAACTAGGCTTATACACGAGTATATACGGTAAATTCAGAAGCACGACGGGCTTTTCAGAACCTTAGCATTTTTTTTTCGGTAGAAAAGGAAATAAAAAAAATATAAAGAATCTCATAGAAGCAGAGATTACTTGTTTCCCAACAAACAAAATCTATGTATATCGTGTAAGCAAAAAAGTTATTTATGTAAATGCATCATACTTAGATTATGATAATTTATTTTTATATGAGTAAGATTTTGGATGTGCGGGTGAAATTAAAAAAATCTCTTTTTCCTTTGCATAGGAAAAATTATATGTTAGAGATTTCTAAGTTTTGATTGATTTTCTAGAAGGAATTATAACAAGCTGCTACGTATCAAATCATTTCATTTCAAAAGTGAGTGATCTCCAGTTTGCTACCATAGAGCTGTGGTGCGCAAACTGTCGACCCCTGGTCGCCAGAATAAAAACTTAAGAATAAGATATTAATTTTTATTTAAAAATATGTCAAAAATAAAGAATGCCTTTATTCAGCTGAGCTAATTGTCATGTATCATACAATGTAATTTTATCAAATTCTACTTGTACAGTAATCAATAGATTGGCTGCATCATGCCAGAATTACGAATGTACGATGTCCTTGCAAAAAAAGAACATGGGAAATGACGTTTGAATGTCATGGTAAAAAAAGGGAAAATTTTTACATTTGTGCTTTTGACATGTGGCGGACGATATCAGGTTAGTACTTTTACAGGGTCACCCAATTTCAAAATTGTATATTTCTTAAAAATTAAAAACACTGCATCTACTGGCAAAAAAGCAGAATATTCCCGAAAACCGGGACATATGGTCAGCCCAGGACCGCAACTAGATACTTAGTCATCCCAGGCAAGCCTGCATTTTGGTGCCCTTTGTAATGTAGAAGAAGCAGTTGAAGGGTGGATTCGATGCCCCCCTTCTGGTTCAGCTCTCGGGGCATCAGGCCCAACTGCTCTCCTCTAGTTGCGGCCCTGGGTCAGCCTGTGCAGGGGGTCGTCAATAAATTTTTTGATCAAATAAAGGTCACACTTTTCAAAAGGTTTGCGCACCACTACCACTATTGTCATGAATTTTTCAAAGTTTAAGTTCAAATTTTTCATTTTAGAGAGCTTTACTATGAAGATATTGGAATGTACAGGAGTCAAGCAGTTGTTGACAGTATTTTGGATGACATAAGTTGTATGCTTGGTACTCAGAAGATACACCTTCATGTAGTATGTTTTTTCTTGAAGTTTTTATACATTAAAGTATACTGTTATGTTGGAGAATCTTGAAACAGCCTTGGCAGAATATTGTAATGAGTACCAGAGTAAAAGAAAAATTCCAAACAGTCATCATACTTATCAAGAAAAAGTATATGTGCACACCAAAAAAAAATACTCTTCTTTTTTTTTCTCAATTTATTTTATGGATACACACATAAGTGTGTTTTCACTAACTTAAAAACCTAATGAATGATCATTTTTGTTGCATCATAGTCACACCATATACACCAGGGCTGTGCTTGACAAATCCTGAGTACCAAATCGCCATGGCAACTGTAAAATCAGTATTGATGCTTAATATTTTCTATGTGTGATTGTTAAATTGAAGTCTAAGGATGACACAAAATTTTCTGATTCAATTACATTGCATTTTTCAGCATGGGAGAAAGTTTTGACGTTCCTGAAGAGTAAAAAAACCCTTTATTTGGGACCATGTTTTTTGAGAAAAAACCATTCTTGGCATCTAAATATTTTTTTTGTCAAGTCTTGTGCTAACCATTTGAGGAAGGGTCTTTCTTCTTTCTCTAGTAACACTGTGAACTTTGGTGATCTCATCAACATTTCAGTTATATCATGTGTCATGATTGTTCTATAGCAATCATAAGGCTAAGTCACACCTAAATCATAAGGTGACACAAGTCTTATCAGGTAAATTAGAGCCACCTTCGCCAAATATTGTCAAGATCAAACTAAAATCCATCAAGATTATACCATGATAGTAGACGCAGCCTACATTGTATCATGAATAATGCCATTTGGATATTGTTAACATTTTTTCAATGTACAGACCAAATGTATATCCTAACATCAGGAAAACTTTGTTTATAATGATCAGAATTTTGGTTTGTTTTTTTTCGTCCGAAGTATTTTCTTTTCCATGCTGAATGTCTGTGCTAACATAACATAGCCACATTGTGCGCTAAAGTTTTGAGCCAATCATTATCAGAATTACTCTGACTCAACCCTGATTAATTTATGTTTGCCTCAAAATTTATTTCTAGATAAAGTTATATTTATCTTTAAATAGACTTTTCAGTCATTTAACCAACAGACAATAATTAATATAAATGGACTAATAGACAATAATATTTTATAATACATTGAACAAAATAAAAACTTTAAACTTGAATTTTTCAGTGCAATCTGTAAGACTCGTGCTCTGAGCTAGTGTTTCCAAATTCCTTATATTTTGAAGCCTTTGGGAACAGGAAATTGTATATCGAGAGAGTTCTTGGGAATTCCCAAAATCACTTATTTACAGTTAAACCTTGTTTATAAGACTCTATGTTTATACGACCTTTTTTTGGCCTCAATTTTATTCTTAATACTTTATAAAATTTAAATATTTTGCTTATACGCCACACAACTTTAATTACATGACACTTTCATGCCAAAAATCCCAAATTTTATAATAATTAATTAGTATTATGTTATTATTTATATTATTATATTAATGATAATCTACATAGCAAACATGAAAAGTTTGGAAATCTTTGCATTTAAAAATTACACTCATTCCCATGTACCCGAAACTTCTGATGGAACCAGGTCCTACATTTTATTTCAGTTTCGTCAGGCTCTGAAAAATACATACAATTCAATATTTTTCCTGTTGTTGATTAACTAAGGCAAGATACATTGAAAGACTGGTTATTTGTGGAGATGAAGATTACAAGGAAAAAAATTCATCTGTGCCCCCACGGGGACTCGAACCCTGGTCTTGCTTGCGGGACGAGTGACCTTATCCACCTGTGTGTGTGTCCCTAGCATGATGGTGTCACTACTGTTGCTGCTTCTTTGTGAAAGAAAAAAACAAAGACCCTGATAGATAATGCACCACTACATTTAGATGTGTGATGCAATCCTTATTCATGAATTTGCTAAAGATATATAGAGCATCAGAATGTAGCCAAAAGTTAGAAAATGTGGTAAGAATGAGAGATTTTGACTTCTGTATATCACAGAATGAATTCACTATATGAAAAAAATATATATATTCAGGCCACTTTTATCAGACTTTTTGGAAAAAAAACACTTATACAAATATAAAAAAGATATACCATCAGAATGTTCCCAAGAATATAAAATGTGGTAAGAATGAAAAATTTTGGCTGATAATGAACCAATATGATATTTTTCAAGGAGAAAAAATTATATTTAGGCCACTTTTATTTGATTTTTGAAAAAAACCAAACTGGATTTTTTTTAAAAACCACTTGGTTAAAACTAAACAACCCTGCCCCATACCCTGTCTGTTCCGTAGTCAAGGTATGGTTCCAAAAAAAGAGTGACAGCACGTAGTGTCGTATGAATTTTCATTATGTTCCAAACTTTATATATCTAACAAATTTTGTATAAAAAAAAGCTAACTAATTAAAAAGCTTAAGCTGCCACATCTTACAACCTGCTGCCCGGGTTGCCCCCTCACTTAAGAAAAAAAAAAGTTTTTAATTATTAAGGTGTATTGGGGAGGGAGAAAAGAATGCAAAAAGGTATTGGAGATTATTGTGTAATTATTCTCTACCAAGGAAAAGTAGGCCCTCAAGTAAGGCCATAAAGTAAGGGGTGCTGATTAGTGAGAAGAATAAAAGTGTACAATATTATGCATGTTTGACTGAGCAAAGAGTTCCCTCTTTTTATTTTTTTTTTCAAGGACAAACCCCACACATAAAATAATTGCAATAGCTATTGACAGATTTCATATTAGGCAGGATTACTATAGTCCGTTTCAGGTTAACTTTGCAGTGAAGAGGAAGCTACGAGGGAACCGCATCACTCGTTGCTATGACAACGAAAGCCTCTTAACCTATGTATCGATGCGCGGCCTCGGTAAGGTATGGCTGATTCTCGCCAATCTCGCAGAAAAAAATATTTTTTACGTGTAACGTAATGCTTGTAGAAAAAATTGCAGTCAGTTAGTAACAAAAAATTAGCTAATGAAAAAAAAAATCACTGTCGATACTTTCAGAAATTAAAGTGCGGTTTTTGAAAACAAAAATCATTTTTTTTTATTGAAAAGTATCTTAGTAACTCCTATTAACCCGGTTTTCACGTTTGAATTTGGGAATAGCCCCAAATAATAATAATAAAAATGATAAGAAAGAATTTAGAATTCTTTTACTCACTTTTCTTGCCGAAATTTCCGTCGCTCACCCACCCGAACGCGTGGTATACTTCGACGCCACTTGTTATCACTACAGTTTTAGTCATTTTTCACGGATTCCCATTCTATGGAATCCTCACTTGACGTTGTAGAACTATCTGATTCTCTATTACTTATTAATTGTTGTTGCTCCAACAGGTGTTCCATCAGGCCACCTGCAATCCAAAATTCCTCTTCTTTTTCAATAACGTGCTTTATGCATTATTGCCAAAAAGAACGGAGAACGTTTCAGCGTGTCTATCTCTGGTGAAAAGCAAGATACAACTGTCACAGAAGAAAAAAATACACTGCAAGCCTAAACCATTGTGGGTCTCTCTCTCGCTTATTTATATTTATTTGGAGAGACACTGAAGGGCCATCTGGAGGAACAGCCTCTGCTGTGGGGGAGGAAGTTGGTGTGGGTGAAAAAGAGACATTACTTATGTCAACACCCTCCGCTATCGGCTATTGGAATTCAGAAACCACCCCTATCCCACGAACACGGCAAGAAATAGATAATTAAAAAAGGGGGGGGGCGACGCGACTGGAACCGTAACCTACACCCATAAAGAAAGCCTCTCACAACGGTATCGGCCAAAGCGTATTATTGATACGCTTTGGTATCGGCGCTGTCGTGAAAGAGGGACACTTCCTGTAATCTATGAGTGAATATCTGAATTCGTTGGAGGTTATTTTCGCGAGAAAAAAAAACCTGCTTGAATATTCGTCTGGGTGTGTAGGCCTATAACTACGTGCAAAACTGAATGAAAAATTGTATCGGAAAAAATTAAACAAAATGACGATATAATATATATATATATAACTCTCTCTCTCTCTCTCTCTCTGAGCAATCAAAAAAAAAAAAGCACGATAGTAATATTGGCGGGGAAAATTTCTTGGAAATCACGCCAAAATGTTCTTGAGCTCGCCATGGATTTTTGATAATGGTAACCAATATTTTTCTAATTTAAAAATTTTAAACGAATATACATTGGTTCAAAACGGTATTTTTTCAGTATCTTTTTCAAAATCATAAAAAAAATTTGAAATATTCTATATAAATGATCATCAGAAACCTCCGATGTATGGGAACTATATTTTGCGGCGAAGGAATACACTCTCTACCTTTCTCTCCACTGCAAAGTTAACCTGAAACAAACTATAGTATAATTTTTGGAATTTGGAAGCCCCCACCATGTTTTTTCCTTTAATCTTCTCTTCCCCCCCCCCTTTATTTCTTTCCTCAATTTTCAACAACTATTCCCCATTGATTTTTTATATTCCATTTCAACTATTACTGTGTCACAACAATGAATGAATGAATGCCAGGGTCTCTGCCACCGGACTTATCCTGTTGCCGAGATCTCTTCCAGCCCAGCTTCGTGGCAGAGTCTGGAACAAAGTGAGTGCACCTAACAGTCTGAGTGTGTAGCTAGTATTATGTATGATATTTCAGTGCTGCCATCTATACTTCAAATTGTTAGTGAAGTGTAATGATTGAATATTTGTAACGTTGTAGGCCTGTTGCTCTCTGTGGCGAGACTTTTTAACGGGGAGATCGGCTTGCATTCGCGCCTTGAAGTTGGGAACCACAGAAAACCAACTTTAGCCGACCACCACTGTGGGGTTCGAACCCGGATCCTCGCATCGTGAGTCCGTCACTATAACCACTCGACCACCACAGCGGCACTGTGTCACAACAGTGGTTTTCCAGAATTCGCTGGAATTATTCTTGGGATTTAGAAAATGAGAAATCTTAAAAAATTCCTGAGAACCATCAAATGCCCAGAAACTGTTCTGAACATTCTTTTCCATCTGCAAGTGTAAGACAGAAAAATAAGCTAGTCATCACATGGGGGAACATCTATAAACCAGACTGGGTTGTATCAAAACCTCTTTAGATACATACTCAAAAGTACTCTAGGAGTCCAGTGAGCTTGAGTTTCTCATATTTCTTTAAATTCTCCAACATCCAATTGTAAAACTGTTTATCTCAGCCTTTGGCCAGTTTTGGAAGTGTAAGGAAATTGGGCCACTGGTCATAGCTTCTACAAAGTTGTTATTTTGCCCCAATTTAATATCTATGAAATGTTGGTACCAACTAGTTGAATTAACTGAAGGCTTGTGAGAGACAAATGTTACTTTCTCATGGAATGAAGACATCTTGTTTGGGCCAATATTTTTTTTCATAATGGCATTGTCTCTACTAGCCATGGTCCCTGTAAGGTTTTCCCCCCATTGGGAAGGAGCATGATGGGAGTAGAAAGCGTGGGTGGGGGAGAAAGGCCCTCGACGAAGAGAAAAGAAGCTTGGTGTGTTTTCGGTTAGTTAGAGAGTGGCTCCTGTGGACTCAGGAGGTAATAAAAGGCTCGCTGTAAGCGAGGGGGACGTGTAATATGTTAATGTGAGAAATTATGAATAAACCAAGTAATATATATAAAAGTGGCAGTGATTATGATTGTGACAATCAGTCATTAAAAATGAACCCTACATAGTGGTGTCAACATTGCGGTCAGTAGAACTATACTGAATGGAAACTGACTATTTTGTGCAAAGGTGATCGCAGGAATAAATCATTGTTAAGCGGTTGACAAAATAGAAGGATCAGGACTGATCACTTGGCGTAGCTGATCACACATTGGGTGGTCACCAGTGTCTCAAGATATTGGAATATTCATGTGAAAGCTCGACCATCGGCAGAAACGAACGAGCATCAAGACTTTCGCCTATACCGAGGTGAACAGTCAAATTTTTTTGTTATTAGGCGAAACCGAACTATTTCGTACAGTAATTTCATTCGATATTGATTTTTAAAAAAAAGGGGACGAAAAGAGGACCTGCTGATTTTAGCAGATGAGTTATGGGTGGAAGTCCCCAAAGACGCAAAGGTTGTGGATTTGAAAGAGCTAATCATGAAAAGCCCGCATTATGAACCAGAATTTGTGAAAGAATTACTAAATAGTATTATCGATGAAAGAACAGAGCGAGAAGCAAGAAACCACGAATTAGAGGTAGAGAGAATAAAACATAATGAAAGACGTGGAACACGTGGCAATAATGATTTTATTGGGTATTTGAATTTAATGAAAGGTGTAATACCAGAGGTGACGGAAAACATAGAGGATTGGCCTTTTTTCTTTCATCAAGCAGAGACTATATTCAAGTTGTATGAGGTCACGGAGGAATACCATGGGAAAATTATACTATGAATTTTGAAGGGGAAGGCTGGATGCGTAAGTATGAGGCAGGCAAAACCCAATTTTGATGATTACAACAGAATCAAAGAGATGATTTTGAAGGAATTTCAAATCACTCCCATTGAACATAAAAAGAATCTAGATACAATGAAAAGGAAAACGAAGGAAACGTGTAGTCAATATGCGGTCAGGGTGGAAACAGCTGTAGATTTATACCTCAAGTCGAGGGAAGTTAGCACATTTGAGGATTTGAAACAATTGGTCATCGTTGATAAAATTAAAGAAAGCCTGTCCCCAAACATCCATACAGTTGAAAGAAACAGACGGTTGGTTAGATGTAGTCAAACTCGCGAAAGAAGTAGATAATTACACGAGTGCGACAAATAATAGCGGTTCACATTCAGAAAATTTTTCTGACATAGGATGTTATGATAACCAACAGAATAGATATTTTCGTGAGCATGACCATGGAAAGAAATATTCTGATCAGAAGCCACTTCGAGAGGAAGGTTGTTTCATTTGTTCGTCACGATTCCATGTAAAAAGAAACTGTCCTGAAAATAAGAACAGAGTCAGCATGAGTAATAGAAGAGCAGGTAATTTGGATACTAGAGTCAACCAGATAGAAACGGAAAGTGTACCACAAGATACAGAAGCGTTTTCAGTAACAGGAATCGGTATCAGTGATGATATCAGACAGGATTCCGGATATATCCAATCTATCACCGTATTGAAGAGAATGAAAGTTAGCATTGAGGGAAAAATTGTGAATGCATTGATTGATTCAGGTTGCCAAATTTCTGTCTTAAGAGAAGATTTGGTCCCTCGCCACAAGACAGAGTCTAAAGCAAAGACATATTTGAAACCTGCATTCGGAAAGCCTATTTTGGCAGGTTTGAGACACATCAATCTGGCCATTCCCTTAACAGACAAAACAAGTGTAGTCCACCACAGAGCCATCTTGTGCACTATTACACCCCACATAAGTGAGGAGGCCATATTACATCCACAAATTATCAACTTACTCAAAGGGGAAGTGAAGGCCCAAAAGATCGCAGCTGTGAACAAGAAGGATATAACGAACAACGAAATGCAGGCAAAGCAGGGTGGGAGAGATGGAGTGGATGAGAGGAAAAAACATAAACAGAGCACACCCTCAGCCCACAAGAAGAATTTCGAAGAAGCGACCCACTGGTTGCTGAATGGGAGTCAGCAGCGAAGGGTAAGTGAGGATACGGCGGGCTGTGCCCTTCAACAAAGGGGTTGGGGGGTTGGTTTTACCAAAGGAAAAAAAAAAGTTTTTTTGCGAAGGGCCCGTAAAACTCCTTTTGAGGGACATGTACAAGAGTGCTAAGAAACAAATGACAGAATCTAGTACTCATTTTATTGGGAGGGGATTGTCAAAGATACGAAGGAATTTTGTGTGTGCATGTGAGGCTTGCCAGTTGAGAGGAAAGAACGAAGTCTCAGACAGAGCTTCAATTACTCCATCAGTAGGGGCAGAACAAAAACTCGTACTGTCCGACCATCATCACAACACCTGGAAGCGGACACGCCAGGGACAGACAACGTAAGCGCAGACGTGATATCACGTTTACGAACAGAATGAATTGTGTGAACTGAAATAATGAACATTAATGTTTACTTGCGTTTTATTGCAAATTATGTAAATATTTATTGCTATCAGTATCGTGTTATTTGATCATATCCTAGTTTCTATTATCAGTATCAATGCATGTAATCAGATTGTCTTGTAAAATATGTTATGCATATTTCACGCTTAGGAAGGGGGTAATGTAAGGTTTTCCCCCCATTGGGAAGGAGCATGATGGGAGTAGAAAGCGTGGGTGGGGGAGAAAGGCCCTCGACGAAGAGAAAAGAAGCTTGGTGTGTTTTCGGTTAGTTAGAGAGTGGCTCCTGTGGACTCAGGAGGTAATATAAGGCTCGCTGTAAGCGAGGGGGACGTGTAATATGTTAATGTGAGAAATTATGAATAAACCAAGTAATATATATAAAAGTGGCAGTGGTTATGATTGTGACAATCAGTCATTAAAAACGAACCCTACAGTCCCCACATCCTGAAACAGGGCCCCTGGGCTGAGATCTTTTACACCTCCCCCCCCCCCCCCCGACCATACTTTCACGGAGCCCCTTTATGATAAAAGGAGCCCCATTTATAGCGTGAAAAAACAAAAAAATAATTAAAATCCCACTGGGCCGGAGCCTTGTCAGTCCACCCCTTGTGGGGGCCATGCTACTAGCTCACATATAAAGAGAGTACAACAAAAACAAAATGTGTTGAAGTTATTTTGAAGTTAAATCAATAGAGATGTCACTTTCAGATCACTGCATAGAGATTGCTCATATTTTAATTTAGATAGAATTTTCACTTTCCACTAAAAGTTCTTATTGTGCTAGAAGGTCTCTTAAAATCTTGGAACTTCATTGTGTTTGGAAAGATATAAATCTTGAATGAGATCATTTGCTTCCCTTTGCTTCATAGAGTGGAACAGTGCAACTATCTTTCTCAAATTAATTGAACACTCTCTTTGGTATTTCAAATTTTTACACCCTTGAGGAATAGACCTCAAGACTGAAGGAAAATTTATTTTGTACTTTTGCAGTTCTTTGAACAGCATATGGTGAAAAAATAATAATTTTTTATGATTAAAACTCTACTGTAGATATAAAATTAGTGCAGCCATTCCAAAAATGTCAGAAGGTAAAGTTTAAAAATTAAAACATTTTTCATCATTATACAGTCCAGCCCGCTTATAATGAAATCAGATGTTACAAAATATTGGTTATAAAGAATTTTTTTTCTTTGTGAACTTTCAATACCAAAATTGAAAACCTTACTTATAATGAAGTGATATATTTATGAATATTGTGTTGCGATACAATGGGATGAGTGGACTGGATACATTGATTATAAGTGAAAGACACTCTTTACACAAAGAAACGCACATCCTTTGACATCACAGTTTTATTTACGGGAGCCATTATACTAAACATGTTGTCCAGAGGTCAACTACTTCTCTTCATGCTACTTCTCTTCAAGGCATAACCAGCCATTATAAAGCCTTGACTTTTATACTCTAACACTCCTCCTTGCCAAAGCATGACAAAAGGAAAAACGACATTGATGCACTTCATCCTTCTTGCCTGCAGCTGGTTTGCTGCCCTTTTTCTCATTCTCTTCCTTCTCATCTTCTTCGGCACCATTATTGATATCAGACTCATTGTTCTTCCACTTCTTTCCTTGGCGACCATCACAGCGTTTCTTGGACAGCAAAACTTCATCCTCTTCTTTCTCTCTACTACCATTTCGTTGTCCATGTTCTTTTTTGTCTGCCGGCCTTTCACTTCAGTAACTTTGATTCATAATCTGAATTTGAACTGGCCTTGTCGTCACTGTTCTCCTCCTCATGTTTGGAATCTTCTTGCTCATCATCTTTAGTTTTTGTCATTGCCTCCTTGCGCTCGAATTTTTTTCGGACTGGCTTTCACGATGGTGGTACTGTACTAATCTGCATCATTGTCTTGGTCACCTTACTTGACAGCTGCTTTAGCGGGTTTCCCGTGCCTTTTCCGACTAAAATTATGATCATTATCTGTCATCTTTTGGTTGATTTAGCTGACTGACCATGTTTCCTGGTTGCTGGTGTAACGTACCGGCCGTCATTACATCCCGGATTCTATTTTTTTTATCTTTCCCCAACAGTCAGCCTTTCCGAATGACAACAATGAAACAATTTTTTCCACTAATTTATTAACATTAAAGTTTTTTTTATTTTACACTGCTCAAATTTTTAAACAGTTAAACGATTAAACATGAACAATTTTTTTAGAGTTTTAGCTTTAGTAAATATTGCATATCGAAATTAGTTTGGTCTCACCGATCTGTCTGAGGAAGTTCATTGCACCTATGCGTCGGCTTCACTAACTGCATGGACGTCACCGGCCAGTATTCCAAGTAGTCGAGTCCCGAGATGATGTCTGCTCAGCATTTCACATGATGGATGTTCTATGACGGCATCAGCACTGCTCCGCTGTCCCCTTCGGTTTCCCTTCTCCAGATGAGTTGCACTGGACCAGGTTTCGGTGAAGAGTCGATGTCTCGCAGAGAAAGCTAATTCTCCATCTCTCGTCTTCCCACAGCTGCTAGGTATAAGAGCCCCTAGGTCGTAGATTCACCAGAACACAAAGACGTACTCTGCACAAGACGAGACGCCTTGCTAAGTGCTGAACTTGTATGTTTGTTTAGATATGCCCTTTTTTCTGCACAGTGGTAGCTCTTAAAGAATCTCTTATTGGTTCCTTCTTTCCAGGAACCAATCCGACAGCAGAATCAGCCTGTAAAAACTTAACTGAACAGTAAACCTCATTTACATATCATACAAAATAAAACACTATTTTTAACTTTTGACATATGGAAGTTGACAACATAGAAAAGGTAAACATTGAAGACCTGGCCAGGGTCCGCAACAATAGGCCTATTGCACATTGAAATTCTCATGAAATTATTGACTGTGAAGTGGCCCGCGACCCACAGACGGTATGAAGGTAAAAAAACATTGTACATTATTCTTTTATAATTACATTGCAAAACATTTATCACAATTTGATATTGCACATTAATATTTTCATTTTACGAAGTTAGGTGATGATCCCGCGCGGGAACCCCGCCCGTGATCCATCAGCAACTGGAGGGCCCCTCATGTTATACTGGTTTCTCTTCAACGGCAGCGTCACTCACCAGCTTCCTCAACTTGTTCTGCTTCTTCTTTGTAGCTGCTTTCCACATTATTTCACCAGATGATTCCAGCATTTTTTCGACGGTGGTGATATCTATAGTTATGGGAGCTAGCTTTTTAGGGTATAACTATAATATTTGAAACAGGATATTAGGCAATATAAAAAATATTTATTTACAATATTAATAAAGGTAAAATGAAACAGGATTTGGACAAGAGCAGGGACATGTGCAAAGATGGAACTGGCTAATGTAAACAACAAATGCTCTCTGGCCAGACGGCCTTGACTTTGGATTTTTATGGTGTTGCCACACGAAGAAAAATTATATTTTTTAAGTGCAGGGAAGACACTACATTACTCCCCCTCTAGTGAACAGAAGAGAGCGATATGTAACGAGAAAGTGGTTTGATGGGTCTTCCGGAACGAGTCTGTTGTTGAGGCTTCGATTCACCAGTCTCTCCCGAAGTCTTTACTGTCATGTTAAATGGAACCCTTTTCTTCGTATGAGGAGGTTGTGAAGACTCCAGATAAGGCTTGATTGTCGTTAGGATTTCCAGTGACTTGAGATGAGTTGAGGTTAATTTCATGAGGTGAAACACTGTTTTTGTGAAGATTTTTTTTTACTGAGAGTAATATTGCTCTGTCCTTTTGATGACTTTGTATTAACCTTCGTATGGAGCTTGAAATGGTTTTCAATGGTTTGAAAATTTATATTATTTTAAAATAATTTTTTACATGATGGCCACGAAAGCCTTTTTTGTTTCAATTTTTTAAGGTTTTAATCTCAAGGTTTTTAAAAACTCCATAACCAAACTTAAAACCTTTCATCATGACCTATGAGAATATTCTCAAAGTAAAAGTTGTCATTGGGGGTGATTATACCAAATATTGTTTTATTGTAAATGTTCAGGTAATGAAAAATTATTTATATTTCACAATATAAGCAAAATTTATACTTAGCCTGATGATGCAAAGGCTACAGACAGAGGCTACACAAAGTAGCATGGAAAGATGTATGCTAGGCATCACAAGGAGAGAGAAAACAGATCACGTGGATAAGGAACCACACAAAGGTGTATGATATCATGGAAAGAATTAAACGTTGAAATGGAAATGGGCTGGACATATTGCAAGAAAACAGGACAACAGATGGACCATAAGTGTTCTAGATTATTGGTACCACCCTGGTGTTAAATGTCCGAGAAGGCATCCCCATGCAAGATGGATTGACGAGATCAGGAAAGTAGCTGGAGTTAACTGGATGGCTAAAGCATCCGACAGAGCAGAATGGAAAAATTTAGAGGAGACCTTCATCCAACAGTGGTTTGAAAATGGTTGATGATGATGAAAGAAAATTAGTAAAAAAATTTTAATTATTCAAAAGAAAAATGAATATTCTCGATTATTCTCCAATTTTTACATCCAGGAGAATATTCTCATCTCACATTTCTAGCCATGACATTCAGATTCGCGTAATCACAAGTTTTGAGAATTTTATTGGTCATGTTGCCAAATTTTGACAATGATTCCGAGCTCACAGACAAAATTGTTTGCGCATGCTGTGGCAAGAGCTTCAACCATAGAGATTTGAGAATGACAAGATCTTAGAACTAAACCCACACTATGTAGCCGAAACACAGTGTTCCTTAGGTAAATATCAAAAGAAAACACAGAACTAACAGACTTACAAACTCAAATTGTGGCACTAACTGAGCAAGTACAACGTCTCTCACGAGATAGACAGAGTGGGCCAAGAAGCTATAGTTGTGACCATTCATACAACAGATGGCGATCACAGAGCCCGAGACGAGCGCTACCAGAAGGTATATGCTGGTATCATTTCAATTTTTCTGATAAAGCCTATATAAATGCTAGCAACCATGTAACTAAACCGGAAATCACATGTGGCGGAGTGTGATTTCAAATTCAATTCCTCTAGCCGCCTATTCATTCATGACCCAACTTCACATCGTCATTATTTAATTGACAGCGGTAGTGATGTTTGCGTTTTGCCCTACAACTCAGTTATGTCATTTGTAGCACCATCATCCTTAACATTACATTCTGCTAACAACAGCCCCATCAAAACATTTGGCACCAAGATCATTTCAGTCCAGCCTCAATTTACGACTTGAATTCCGGTGGCCATTCACCATAGCTAACGTTAGCAAACCTATCATAGGTGCTTATTTTTTGAAACATTATGGATTTTTGATTGATTTGAAAAATTTTTTGCCTCAGGGATCCTTTAACTAGATTATCTAGCAAATGCTCTACTACCAACAGTCCAGAGATGAGCATTACACTTATAGCCACTGATGAAAAGTTCAAGAACATTTTCTACAGATACAAAGAAATCCTCTGTCCATATTCAAAGAGACAACCTTTTTTTGCTTTTCCCCGGTATTTAAATCCCAAGCAGCTGGAAGTCGCAAAAAGAGACTTTCAGATTATGCTTGAACAAGGAATTTGTAGACCCAGTAAATCTAATTGGCCTAATCCTCTTCATATGGTTCCAAAACCTAATGGAGATTTTCGTCCTATTGGTGACTATCATGCTTTAAATGAACAAACACAAAAGGACAGCTATCCACTACCTCACATACAAGATTTTTCCCAGACATTATTTGGCAAAAACATCTTCTCAAAAATTGATTTGACCAGGGCATATCATCAAATACTTGTTCATCCAGATGACGTGCCCAAGATGGCCATTACAACACCATTTGGTCTTTTTGAGTTTTTATAGATGCCCTTTGGACTACCCTGCACTGCTCAGACATTCCAACGTTTTATACACAAAGTTTTGTATGGCTTCGATTTTTATTTCGCTTACCTCAACGATAGTCTAATCAGCAGCTGCTGAGAAGATGAGCATGTCAAACATCTTGACATGGTGTGTAAACGACTCTCTGAGTATGGTATCAACATTAATTTAAACAATCATATTCTGGGAGCCAAAGAACTTTCTTGGGCTACAAAGGTATCAAACCTCTCCCTTCAAGGAATCAAAACCTTGAAGCCATTCTGAAATTTGAGCGTCCAAAAAAATTTCCGTTCTAAGACGATATTTAGGCTTATTAAATTATTACTGTCGCAACATTCCACATACAGCATTTTCTCAAGCATTATTTCGTACATATTGTTACAAAGGGTAGAATTTGAAGAGACTGTGGACGCATGCAAGGTTCACGTGGCATGTGATTGTGATAATAGAAGAACAAGATTCTAAATGGACTCGGACAGTAGAATTCGAAGGGAGAAGACGTTTGGAAGGCTGCTCTAGTGTTAGCAGTACTTTTCTTTCATGTAAATAAAGGCGATTATTTGTTCTCGAATTCTCGTTCCTGTGAGTGTCTGGCTATATTCAATTCCTCTGCAAAGAACCCTGGAGAGATCCGTGCATCGAGATAAATCTGGTGACTAGAGGTTTGATGAGTGACCCGGAGGCGCTGTTTGACGTAACAAAACTGGTGTCAGAAGCACGACGCTGCAAGGACTTGAATGGTCAAGATAAGAAGTATGAGATGTGAGAACAGTTCAAGCAGCTGAGGGAGATGGTGGTCCAGATGAATGTTAGCACGGAGTCCAGTATCGCCGCCTTCGAGGAGGATATTGCCGACTGGAAACGAGACAGAGCCATGAAGAAGCGTAGATTGTACGTAGAAGGCAAAATTAAGTTTGCATGCCGGATGGGCAACGACCTTTCATCCAACGTCAGAATCAGACTCCTGTATGTACCACCGGCATTGACCCTACAGCTAGTCACGGGAGAGAAGGTGATTGTGCGTGGAAAGTTGGAAGTCTCAGCGTGGTTGGTGGTGTCACTCACCTATCGTCATGCCATCTTCGCAGCCGACATCCAGGACTCGTGCTTTCTCGGACTAGACTTCCTGAAGACGCATGGATGCTCTTTGGACACTCCGAGTGACCAGTTTCGTGCAATGAAAGAACAAAACGTCATCCTACTTAGAGGTTGTCATGATGAAGTCCTTCAGCGGAAAGTGATGGCTGTTCCAGAAGCAGGAATCCCCGACAGGAGTATGGACGATGGCAGGATTGGAGCTGTTCTCTTGAGAAGGCTGGGTAGCTGTAAAAGGAGGATCCAGCATTGTGAGGGAGCATTGCAGAGAGATGCCGAAGGAGACAATGCCCATCGAGGAGACCATGCCCACGGAACTGCCGTCGTTGTCTCTAGGTAGAAAGGAAATACAGGTCTGTAGAACCTATTGTGAGGCAGCTACAGTCTCAGGACTTCAGTGACGATCCTTGGAGTGACTAGAACACTCGAAAGGTACAACTGGAAGATCCGATGTACGAGTGGTCATACACTGGAAAGAATCCCCTAGGAACAGACCAGGGTGGCAAGACGTTGTTTCTTCCAGTCAAACCACAAAGAGTTCTGGGACATCATCTCCAGAGCCCTCTGGGACTCCTTGGAGATGAGGAACGGCATGCTCTACCACAGTTGGGAGTCAGAGGGCTGGAAAGACTTTGAAGGCCGCGTGGAAGAAGTTTTGAAAGGGTCACACGGAAGTACGACTGATGGACATTTCGGCATCACCATAATGCTATAAAGGATTTGTGTGTGGTACTATTGGAGCAAGTTCAAGACCAATGTGGAGAAGTGGTGTGAGAACTGTGACACCTGTGCCGCCTGGAAAACACCTCCAAAGTGGACTTGTGCCCGACTTCAACGCTACAATGTTGGTGCACCGTTCGAGAGAATCGCCTTGGACATTCTAGGACTGTTACCTGGAACCCACGATGGTAGCAAGTTTATACTTGTGGTGATGGACGGTTTCACCAAGTGGACGGAAGCATTTCCCATTCCTGATGAGGAGTCAGAGACTCTAGCACAAGTGTTGGTGTAGAATTAGGTGTCTCGATTTGGAGTCCCCATGCTGATCTATTCCAATCAGGGACAAAACTTTACGTCAGCAGTGTTCCTTGGGATATGCAAACTTCTGGGAATGGAAAAGACGTGTTCTACTCCGCTTCATCCGGAATTCGATGGGATGGTGGAGAGATTCAACAGGACCCTTCTGAATCACCTTTCGTTGTTCGTGTTGAAATACCAACAAGATTGGGACTCGAAGTTACTGCTGCTCTTGCTGGCCTTTAGGAGTGCCGTCAACGAGGGCAGTGGGTTCTCACCGTCACAGATGCTCATGGGATGGGATCTTTGGCTGTCGAGTGACCTGCAGTTTGGGCGACCCCAAGATGCTCCTCTTCATATGGAAGAAAACGTTAAGGAATTCCAGGAGCACCTTGAGGATGTACATCAAATCGCCAGAGACAGTATCGACATCGGCTTCAAGAAGATGAGGGTTTGCTACGTGGTACCCAAAGTGCCGGAAAGGAGGGTGTCCGAAAGTCCACACTTCATTGAAAGGACGTTACCGTGTCAGGAAGAAATGGTGTCCATCGCGGTGCAACGTAACAACATTTACAAGGCACAAAAAAGTCTGATAAAACTAAAATAATTGGGGCAGTCTTCAGAAGCTTTTGAAGAATCCAAACACCAATTAGCCGAGGGGACCCTACTCCACCATCCTTCTCTAGGGTCGGAGTTGGCATTATATGTTGATGCATCTGATTTTGCCGTAGACACTCATCCTCATTCAACTCATTTCAACAAGCTTTAGGTTTCTTTACTCAGCTTATGACCAAGAGTTGCTAGCTGCCTATGTGCCGATCTAACACTTTTGTTTCGTATTAGAAATGCATAATTTTTTCCAAGCTAACATCAATGTTGGAGATATGGTTGTGATGAAAGAAGAAATCCTCGCAAGTTGTAAATGGATTTTGGGAAGAGTCGTGGAGAGGTTTTCTATGTTAGGGATAATAAAGTAAGAATTGTAAATGTAAAAACAATGAATGGAATATTCAAAAGATCAATATTTAAAATGGTGGTGTTGCCATTAGAAAGGTCTCAATAGAAAAAAAAATCATTAGGTTTCCACGTAGAAATTTGTTATAATTGTATAATATTTGTATGTATATAGTGCATTTGTATTTTATACAATTAATTTTTATTTCACAAATATATCTACACTGCATTGAACTCTGTTTATATGTGAATTTCGATTAGGTATTTAAGCTTCTATATTTTTGTATTGTATTTATTGAAATTAATATTTGAATGCTGGCGATATGTTAGGCCCTCTACATCAAACTATGTGAGTTGACTGTAATTTTATATGGCAATTACAGTGAGCCTGTTTCTGTGACAGTCCTATGGAAAAAGAACGAAATAAGTCGTTAACAGGAAAGGGGATGAGCAGTAGGCTCTCCCTTTAAAAAATTTAAGTCAGTACTATAGGAGTACGTGTGTGTTATATTTTGGGTGATTGAATCTGATTAGTGCACAGTAGTAGCAATTTAGGTTATATTTAACTGAGCTATTGAACAGATACCATTCATTAAACTAGAGTATTTTTCATGTATTGGTTATCACAAATATTGAATATTGCAAATGTTTTTATATGAATTTGTTATATTCGAGCTTATGCATCTATGAATGGAGGCTGAGGTCTGCTTGAACCACCTCCTGCCCATAATTTCCGTAAAACAATGCAATGTACCTTTCCTCTTCTGTGCTAAGTCCCGTATGTACGGGATGGATATGAGTAAATACCAAATGTTCAATAATAATAAAAATTAGATGTGATAGTGATTTTTTTAAGGTCATATTTGAAATCAGCAACCAAACAGTCAAACATAGCTAAAATTTTTACATGTTATAAAAACATAAAAGCAGTGTAATCTAAGTTAATCTACCTCTGAAATAATTTAGTTAACCACATCCAAAGGGTGTATTGCTGGAAATTTGCAGTTCAAAGATTCAGAGGAGAATTTCACTGATATTTCAGAAACCAGTCAGGTAAGGGTAAAAACTTTTTTATGTTTTTATTATTCTGTTATTTTCATTTATAAATTTTTTTTTTTTGGCAAATAGAAAAATTATTTTATTGTTACTATTCTTTATATTGTTTAATTCTTGTATGTGATCAACAATATATCTGACATGAACTGGTCGAATTCATTCCAGGGACATCAACTCCCGAGTGATATTAATGGGATTGTGGGTATCCTTTATTGTGTTTATCTGGCAACATGTATGCAAATAATATTTAATTATGAACTGTGTGGAACAGGTTGGGCTATAGTACTTTGTAACAGAATTCCGTTAAACAGCACCTAGGTATAAAATTGAATGTATCATGGACACTCTCATATCTCATTATTTTGCTGAATTGAGAACATATGCTTTTATTACACTGTTATACAGTTGGTGCCTGGAAATTCTTGACACTTATCCATTGCTGAATTTTTTTTGTTTAATTAGGCTTCAGTTTGAATTGTTAAATTTTTAATTCATGTTTAATTTTACTTTTCTGGCTGATTTAGATAGCTTGCATTGATGAATTGGGTAATTTGATGTTTTTATAATTTAAAAAAGTTTTGAAGTCACTCACCTTGAACTAATAGTTTGACTGCAACTACTTATGTCACGTACATGCACCTTGTACACATTCTTTTCTGCAAAATTTCAAACCAATTGGTACATGCCGAAATGTGTGGTATTAGTATATGTGTATCCCCTAAAATATTCATGTTGTCAGAGTTGTGCTTGTTTTGTTGAAAATGGGAAATTCTTGGGTTTTTTCATTTTGTTACACAGCTGTATTGTAACTTACAAAACTGGTACAGGGTAATTTTTGAATGCCTGTTGAGCATTTTTCAAATTGGAATCATACCTCTACGAAAGGTGGTTGATAAGATCATAGCTTTGTTAGCACTTACAGGATACTTACCCTGTATACTGGCAGTATTAAAAGAGCAAAAAGCCATATGCTGTAGTATACATTAGGGTGGGTCGAAAAAAATAAAGTTTTTATTTTCAAATCCCTATAGTGCGGAAAAGTTGCCTCCCTTAATAATAAAAAAAACGATTTCACTTATAACCATTGGATATATTGCAAAAAAAAGGTAAAGGAATTGCATGCGCCAAGCTGCTATATCCAAATGAAATAGGTGAAATGACCTTCAGTGACTTCACGAGCTTCGTGCTGAGGCCTTCTATAGGTGGTGTTAGTTTCACCCCACACCCTACCCAAACAACCATCCAAAGTAGGCATGTGTGTATGTGTGTGTAATTTACATTATATTTCAAAACTAGTCACCAAAACTGACATGTTCAAAATCTGACTTTTGGGAGAAATCAGGCATAACTTATCTTGATAATAGCGTACATCTGATGTACATCTCTAGCTTCATGTGTACATACTTTATATGAAGCCTCAATAACCCATTTGATACATCTCTCGATTGTCAGGAAAACTTTTTGATGCCTCTGGTGTGGTTAGTATTGAAATTTATGAATGATATAATATCACATACTTCCCGTAGCATTTGGTGAGGATACAACAGGCAAGTATTCCAGTAAATAATTTCAGTGTAATCGGTAGCTTCAAAGTATGCAGGGGTGGGAACTTTGCGCCAATTGCGCCGCACTGCGCCAAAAGTAATATCTTGCGCCACCCTGCTCCAATAGCGTATTTTCGCATTTTTCTGCGCCAAATAGCGAATTTCGCTTCAGTATGCCCGGAATTTCGGAAAGGACGCCAAAAGTTTTTTTGTTCCTGCTAGCCACGAAACGTTTCTTTACGAAAAGAGCGTGTTTTATTCCACTATACTTAAACTATCGGCCCCTGATCGGGCTTTCCATTGCGAAATCCCGATATTGTCCGTGATCGTGGAACTGAAGATGGTTTGCAGTGCCTTTCAGCTTTAAAGTGCAAATTCGAGTGTTTCCGTTTAAAAAAAAAAGTCGTCACTGGAAGCAGCAGAAATTACTGTAGTCGATTGTCATTGTGTTAAATCCCGATGTTTCGTGAAAAAAATTGTCATTCCGGGAGTAAAAAGCGCATGTCCGCCGAATTACGAATGTTAGTTTAGAAACTTTGGCGAATAACGAGTGTTAAATCGCCAATGTTGCCGAATAACGAGCGCTAAATCGACAATGTTGCCGAATAACGAGGGTTAAATCGCCAATGGTGCGGAATAACGAGCGTTAAATCGCCAAATAACGAGTGTCAGATCGCCAATCTCGCCAGATAATGAGTGCTGAATCGCCAAACATCGAGTTGATACTTCCGAAATTTTCTCCCATTTTGCAACAATTTCTTTCCAAGTATAAAAAAATTAAAAACTTATAAAATTTTTTTTAGCTCATTTGAAGTGCTGCTGTTCAAGGCAGCAAATAGTGCCCTCAGTAAGCAAAAATCATCCTAAATAGATGGGTGCAAAAAATTTTATGACAGCCGCTCTTTCAAACAAGGTGTCAAAAGCCTAAAACACCAAAAACAAAAATCAAGCTGATGAAGAGATGTTTCATAGCAAAAGACAGTGCAGTTTTATTTTGAAAAGGGTTGAGGGTTAACGAAAATATTCTTGTTAATTTCACTGCTCCAATTTATAAATATCTGCTCCGAATCCCACATTTTGCTGCTCCAAAATTGCTCTAAATCCAGAATTTGCTGCTCCGAATCCTGAATTTTGCTGCTCCAAAGCTGCTCCGAAATGGACTTAGTCACTTCCCACCCCTGAAGTATGTCATAGGTAGCATGAAGTGTAATATTTTTTCCTTTAGTGGCGAATTATTTTGCTTTTAAAGTTTGTCTATATCCAAGCTCTCTAGAATGTGTTCTCTGTCATCAACAATCACAGCCAACAATATTATTAAATTTTCAGGGTGTGCAATGAACACATTGCATTCAATTACTGGATTAACATCTTTAAGTAGGTCATCAAATAAATCCTGCAATGTTTGAACTGCTGGAATGAAGTAATCTCAGTAGGATTTGCTAACTTATGTAAGTGTTGTATTTTTAAGAAATGGTGGAGCCAAAAACGGAATTGTATTGATCAGCATATTGTAGGAAAATAGCATACTTTAATGTGACAAAAAAACTATTACATAATATAATTAAATGTGGTTATACAGAGCGGATAAACATCGTGGCCCGGGAAGTAGAAAAGGTAAACAACAGAAGAAGGATGGCATTGACCACAGTTTTTAGTTTGTAGTTGTTGTAGTTTTTACAACAGTAAGCCTACAACTTTAGCACTCAATTGGCTGCATTTAGCCATCTAGAATGTGACAGACGACCAGGATCTCTAATTGGCAAATCCTCTGGACACTGTACGGACTTATTTGCTAATATGTCTAATAGATGCTGCTGGTCTTTGCTCAGCATCTTTCTGTCTACTTCTAGAATCAAACAATTTACAGATTTATACTCCATCACAGGGAGTTTTCACACCCAGTAAGCTGTTAACCAATGGGCCTAGAAAAAGATATTGTGCCCGTGGTTTGCACCATCTATATCTGTGGTTCCCAAACTCGAGGCACGAATGCGAGCTGATCACTCTGTTAAAAATTCTCGCCTCAGAGAGCAACAGGCACACAACAGAACAAATATTCAATCATTTCACTTCACTCACAATTTCAAATATAAATGGCAGCACTAAAAATTCTCGCACTACACTACGTATGCACTCTGTTTGGTACGCATACTTTGTTCCAGATTGTGTAACAAAGATAAGTTGGAAGAGATCTCGGCAATGGGATAAGTCCAGTGGCAGAGTTCTTCATTGATTTATTACATGATCTATGTGCGGAAAAATATAACGGAGAAGGGAGTTCGTTGAAATAGAGTGGAGTAAATATCCACTGTAATGGTCTTCTTACATGCAGTTCACATGTGCTCCAGTCCACTCAGTCAGTAGAGAGATGTGAATAATTTGTTACTGAGACCTCATCTAAAGGATGTGGACACGTTAGAAATAGGGGCGTAATGTGATAAGCCTCCTCATGGTGCACTCTAGGTAACACCAAATCTATCGCATGTCATTGTCTTCGCATATTTGTGCTCATATCATTCACTTTCAATAGCCCAGATTACATGTTTATTTCCACACATATTACAGTAACTGTCTTGCATCTCTGTTTGTCCTATTCATGTGCCTTGTCTTTTGTATACAACCCCTCATTGTAGGGAGGGTCTTCTCAGACATGCTTCTAGCATATGTCCTATCTGGTACACTGTCTACCCGCATGTTTGCCGCACGTAGAGACCTGTAAGGCTAGAGGCCTAAGACATAGGGATTTTAGTTAGCTTGATGCGCTAGCTTTGGCCTCGGATTCAGCCAAAACGGGAGGCCTGGATTAGCCCCGTCTGGTCGCTCAGGTTTATCCAGTGGCTGCAGGGGTTACATTACTGGGCAGGTAGAGGGGCCTGGGCTGTCCAGACTTTGTGAGGTTTCTTGGTGCTGCTTCACGTCGCTCTTGGATCTTGAACGCGTCTGCTCGCCTGCTTTGGTGGTGTATAGCTCTTACCTAACCTGGCATTGCTACTAACCTTCATTGGTTACGTGTGCACGTCCACTCGTAGGACTCCATGGTGGACATGGTCAGTAGGGCCGAACAAATTATCTCCGAAATGGAGAAAAACCAAAATGCACCAAAATGTCAATGAACTACTATGAGTGAAACAATTGTCACTGAACCTGCTCCTAGTGTCTCATTTTTCTTCCTGCATTCTTCTGACATTGATAAACAGCTGGCCAAAGTATCATTCTTAATATATAAAGCTCTCTATGGCACAATAGGCACATTAAAATCAGTGGATCCTCTTCACTCAGGAGACCAAACAATCCGAACTCATTCAAAAGCTCGCATCTCTTGGAAACATTCCCATAACAGTCAAAATCCATCCCAGCAAAAAAAAAGGAAAACAATCCAACAAAGAACTACTAACAGAAGAGCTGGCGTCTTAAGGCGTAACATCTGCCAAGCATATCATGAGCCGCAAAGATGGCAATCCAGCTCTATCACCTAATATAATCCTGACATTCTTATCACCAACATTGCCAAAAGATATCAAGATCATTTATTATAGCCTCAAAATCTGGCCATACCTAACCCTGTAAGATGCTTTAATTGCTAGAAATTTGGTCAGTCATGAATGGCATGCCAAAGTCAACCCACCTGCACAAAATGCAGTGAGAAGGACCATATTTTTCGGACAACTGCACTTTAACATCATTCAAGTACATCAGTTGTGGTGGTGATCACCCCGTATTCGACAGAAAATGTCCGAAATGGAACGAAGAAAAAGAGATCCAGAAGATCAAGGTTCTCAATAACATCTTGTATATCGAAGCAGGTCGTCACTTAACCAAGGTCCAATAATTGGTAAATCATATGCAAATATGCCAACTCAATCACCAACTAACAAGACTAACAATGTCACCAAAGTTTCTATTACAACTCAGACCGAACCAATAGTTAATGCATCTACTCAAAACTTCATCCAATCAACCATGCAATAGTTGTGGCTGCTGTTGCTCCACTGAATTCCGGAGGGAGTCTACCTCAGAAGAAGCAGCTGGAAAAGCATTCAAAATATCTACAGGTATACTAAACCCAAAATCAGTTCTGCAAATAAATCAAAGAAACAACTCAAGACGTGGTATTCCAAAATCGCCATACAGAGAGCACTGAAATATCCCACTGTTAAAAATGTCACTAATCGATGACACATTGATTGGTGACATGGATCTCGACAATCCTGTAGAATCCTGTACTACTTACCGGATTGACCACAAGATTGACTGGAATAAATTCAAAGGCTTGAACCATCTACTTCCATTTGAATTTTAAATTTATGGCTAACATAATTCAATGGAACATTCGTGGCCCATCCAATTACAAAGATCCCAAGGATTTGATCAATCGCTATCATCCTGTTTGCTTGGCACTCCAGGAAACTTCCATGAAGCCCTCAGAGACATGGAACATCAGGCGACACTCCCTGTTTCGTATTGATTACGATGACGGGAGTAGAGCTTACCGCAGTGTTGCTCTGCTGGTTCCACATCGCGTGTCGTCCTGCGTTTTACCGCCTGCGTACGAACCTGCAAGCTATCGTAGTAGAAATCTCTACAGGGCTAAGAATTACCATCCTTTCTATTTATTTGCCACAAAATGATACCATCTTACAAAGAGAGCTAGAACAAGGGCGTAGCGAGGCAGATGACTTGAAGTGTCTTCCCTCCCCCCTTCCAGAAATGTGAGAAAATGACCGAAAAAAGAGAAAAAGATGGCCAAATCCATTGTTCTGTCACTTTGGTCCCCCCCCCCCTCCGAACGAAATTTCTGGCTACGCCCCTGCCTGGTTCGCTCCATATGCGCGTATGGCAAGAATCTGTGCTTAGGCTGAACCGGGACTCGGAATGATGGTAGTTTCACTCATTTCCATGCCCCGTGAAATTAAATGAAGGAAATTATTGGGGTGGCTCAAATGACCTCAGCCCATAAGTTCCAGTGCCTATGAAGTGTGCCCAAGTGGCATGGTGGTACGATGCTCGTCTACCATCGTGAAGGTTGTTGTCTGGGTCCCGGGTTCGAACCCAAGGGAGGATATAGATAAGATGTTTTCCCTAAAGAACTCGAGGTGACCACCGATAGACAGCACCTTCACTTCCAACCCATCTCACTAATGGCAGTAAATTGGAATATAGCGATATGGCCATAGTTGGTGTTTGGTGAAATAGTACAACCCTAAGGATTTTGAAACATGAAAATTTGGACATATTTGTGGGAATTTCTCCGTCTATGAACAAATGACAGAAATATGGATTAGTTTACCTCATTCGAAATGAAATCCTCTACAAAATGCACATTATGAATTTTCAATAGCATGGAAAAAGTTTTTTTGCAAAATGACAGTACCGGCCGTTGCAATTTTAAAACATGAAAATTTGGACAGATTTATGGAAATTTCTCCGTCTATGAACGGACAGAAATATGGATTAGTTTACCTTATTCGAAATGAAATTCTCTACAGAATGCACATTATTAATTTTCAATAGGATGAAAAAGTTTTTTTTTTTAATTGACAGTACCGGCCCTTGGGATTTTGAAACATGAAAATTTGGACAGATTTGTGGAAATTTCTCCGTCTATGAACAAATAACCGAAATATGGATTAGTTTAACTCATTCGAAATGAAATTCTCTACAAAATACACATTATGAATTTTCAATAGCATGAAAAAAGTTTTTTTCAAAAATTGACAGTACAACCCTTAAGTGCCCGAGTGGCATAGTGGTAAGATGCTCGTCTACCATCGTTAACGTTGTTGTCAGGGTCCCGGGTTCGAACCCAAGGGAGTATATAGATAAGATATTTTCCCAAACGAACTCCAGGCGACCACCAATAGACAGCGCCTTCACTTCCAACGCATCTCACTAATGGCAGTAAATTGCAATATAGCGATATGGCCAGAGTTGGTGTTTGGTGAAGTAGTGCCTATGAAGTAAATTATCGTTCAAGTCGGGTCTCGTTTAGTATGTATGCAAAATTTGGCAAAGATCTTTCTAAAATTGTAGATTTGTATAGAGAACAAGCACACAGACAGATATAAAGAAAATCAATTTTATATGTAGACCAGCTATAATACCCGGCGCTGCCCGGGTTTTCTTTAATTAGGCTTTTTGGATCACGTGATATCTCTTTATTTGTTTGAGGGACATGCAAACTGTGTCTAAGTGAACGAATATGGCGACTCCCTGCGAAATAGACAAATCTAGATTTAAAGAAATATAGAAATGAATATATTTTTTTTTTCGCCTTTTTTAAGGGGTGCAAGGTATTTCGTCCCCCCCCCCTCCCCCTGAACTTCAAGTTATCCATCTGCTTATTTCTGCTTCAAAAAATGCTTAATTAAAGCCGTGAAATTTCTTCAATGTACTCTATGGGCCCATAACTAATTTTAAAATATCCTGAACTGTATGTGTGACTTCATGCTATTGAATACCAAAAGACAATACGGAGACCAATTTTCATGCTTGAGAAGATATAAATAAAAAGTTGAAACCAATGTGTTATTACATGGATATCCAACTCAAAAGTAGGTACGGCTAATTAGTTCATATTTAATTCCCTGGTCTTCGTATATCTCTAAACGAACTCAATATATATTTTAGAAATCGAGAATTCAATACAATTTTTAAAATTATTGATGTGACAGAAAACCCCACCAAAGAATCAGCAATTTTAACACTGATTTCTATGAGGATCACCCTTTTCCTGACCCTCAAAGCGATGCTAATGATGATTATGATGTCTATTCAAAAAGCCTCATTACTGAGAGTATTGAAAATGTGGAAAACCATTATACAGGCATAAACTATTATACATATACACATACTAACAGGATTAAAGAAGTTACAAATTATTGTAAAGGCATATACACATCTGAAACGCATTGCTAGAAACCACGGTAACCAAAGTAAACGTTCGGAAAGTGATTGTTGAGGCCGGAAAACCATTGTTGCTCGACAGTTTTTTGCCCATTTGAGGCATTTGCCCTGCTCTGACGAAATTTTAAAGTAGCCTATCATTCAAGTAGGGTCCCATTTAGTATATATGTAAAATTTGGCGACGATCGATCTAAAATTGTAGATTTGTATAGAGAACACACACACACAGACAGAAAATCAATTTTATATATATAGATTATAGTGGAATGCATATATTGTATGTCTTTTTAATCACATCATGATCTTTAGCAAAAATCTTTTATTTTCTAGCTGTTCTTTCACTTAACACATCTCAGATATTTCTTCCAGTGCGAAATTTATTCTTATAGTAGAGAAGGATGCAGTTTTTCAAACTTTAATTGACAGTAACTTCACCAAAACGCTTCACCCATGTATTATTATTACTGTGAGTATAAAATGTCCATTTCACATAACAATGATATCTGTATACCAACATAATATTATCAGGGCCAGTCTTAGACTTAGTGGTGCCCAGTGCAAAACCATTAGTCAGCCCCCCCCCCCCCAGGCGCAGATTCAGAGTGATGTGTCGGAGGAGGGAATTTTTGTTAGTAATTACTGTCCCATAAAATACGGGACAGATTCATTCTACGATATTATCAGACTCTTGGTGTGGTAATCGTCCCCATTGGCCCCTCCTCTTGGTTTGATATTAAGGGACAAAGAAGTCAAAAACTCTTTCTTTCTACAATGGGATTACTGGTATTTCACTTGTAAACAAGCATGAAAACCAACTTGTTTGATTTAAGAGATTTAAAATCATTAAAAAGCAAAACGTCACACATTTATGCAGGGTACTCATCACAAAGGATCTATCTTCATACTTATTGGAAATGAATTTAATGTTAAAATATGTGTAGTGCACGCATTACATACAAGCTAAACTGATAATAAAAGTAGTTAATTTGAAGTGATATTTCCGTATGATTTTTTTCATATTTATAAAACTCATGAATATCATTTGAAATTATCCCTTTCTGACCCAGTAAGGGGCAGGCAAACAGTAGCTAAAGCACCTGGCCCTGCAACTTGGGCAGCCCCGTAATTATTCTGAGGCGTTTGTAACTCCTTGTTTTTCTGAGCACAACGGTTTCAAGGAGACTCCAAGAAAACTCTCAGAGAAAGCATGCTACGCCCTTAGGGAAGGGGCAGGGCCGTCCTAAGAGCATCGTGAGCTCCTGGGCCAAGTGGTTTTTCTGAGGCCCGATCTAGTAAATTCTAGGAAGGTTTAACTAGATCTCATTTTCGTGAGGGCCTCTCTACTCTTGAGGCTCATGGACCATGCCCAGGTGCTTATAAACAATCCCTACATTTCTAACTACATTGTAGAAATTTAGCACATTGTGATTGGTCGAAATGTGATGAAACATTACTACTACTAAGCCAGACATACACCTTGTCCATATTCTTCTGCAAAACTTCTAACAAATTGGTACATATTGGAATATGTGTGTATGTATAGTGAACTTTCTATGAAGTTTGTTTCTGTGTAATGCTTGTTATGTGCAGTGCTGCCATCTGCAATCATTTTTTAAACTATGAGTTTTACTCAAGTCATAGTCAGTGAAGTGTAATGAAAGAATAATTGTAATGTATAGGCCTGTTGCTCTCTGCGGGGAGATCAGCTCACATTCGTGCCTTTTAAATGGGAACCGCAGAAAACCAACTTCAGCTGACCACCACTGCAGTGACAGTGGGGTTTGAACCAGCACCTCATAAAGATAGAATGCCTCTACATGGGTTGCCATAAACGTCATTCAGACTACCTAGCAAGTTTGCCACATTTTGAAACACAGCATCCTATTTCGTTTCTTCTTTTGGTGTAGAATCTTCCTGATTTGCTCACGAATGCCGCATAGTGATTGAATGTGGGGCATAGAAATTGCCAATTTTGAGTCTGATCTTTTTTTCCCGTACAATGATGATACTGGAATGAGCAGGGAATTTTTTCTCTTGAATATTCTGTGGGAAAATGGACTACTTACTGACGTCACAAGCAGAGTGCGGAGGCCTCCTATCTTTAGGAGGTGATGTTTGAACCCGGATCCTCTCGATGCGAGTGATGAACCATTACATCACCCATGGTGAAGTTTTTGCTGGCAACGTTTAACAACAGATACATTTAATTGCACTTGCATCCGACATCCACCGTTGGAGTAATGGTTATAGTACAAGACTCTCGTACCGAAGGTTGTGCGTTCGATTCAGTCTGAAACCCATCAAAGTTTTTTTCCCATTATTCCATCTTTGCTCTCATTTACTAATTTACTAAAAAAAATGTTTCCATTTTTGTTTCTGATTTAATCAAATGTTGTTCGCGTGGATTGAGAAGACAATAATAATGACTCGCAAATCGAGCGCCCAGCTATCATTTACTGATTCAATAAAAAAATTTCATTTTTCGTTAATGAACTTGAGTTTTGCCCAAAACTTTGCCTCGAGTGATGTCTTGCTAGCCTTTTTGCTCACAGTAACCAATCACTGGCATGCTAATACTTCCTGTGTTAGTAAAAAGTAGGGATTGTAATTACGCCACCCAGGTGGGCCCATGCATTAAGACTGCACTGAGAAGGGGTTGTTTTTTCTCTCTGCAGATTTTTTTTAACCTTGGGGATTTCGGCTTTAATCTCAACGATAATGCACAATTCTTGAAGTTTTGGCTGAGTATCCCTGAGTTTAAAAAAAGAATATCCATAGTGAAAAGAAGCAACCTGTACATTTGTGCATACAGGGTCTAAAAGCATTATGAATAATCGCCCGTTAAAGTGATAATGTTGCAAAATTTTTTGAACTTACTGAGACGATTGGTGATTATGTTTTACAGATATGCTTTACTGATACAACACATCTACTGTAAGAAACATTTAATTCTATATCATCAGCTTCGAAAAACCTTATTTCAAATGTACATAGATACATATCCAAAATTTCTTATTTGAAATGGATTTACCACTGCCCCCTCTTTGTTTTAGATATGTGAGGTACTACTTTATTTTCATATTTCCATGGAAGTCCCAATTAACCTATTCTACTGCTATAGCCTGTGGATTATACGTTAAAAAAATTATTGTGAAATAAAAACAAAACGTCAGAAATTATTTTCTTAGTGTGGATCAAACCTGCATGACAAGTTTTAATTTTGAAGCGGCTTTAGTGTGGATAAACCACTGCATCCTATCTACAACTTTTTTTACTGAGAGAGGTTTCATTAGTTATAATTAGGTTAAAAATTTAATTACAAAAACATATACTTTTTAAATATTTATAGATGTGGTAGATGCCAGTACAAAAATTGACATTCTCTCTACAAAACCGTGTTAAACACCCCCCCCCCCCTTAAGATCAATTTTATATTGATAAATGTAATTTTCTCATGTGGGTTTTATACCGCTGCAGACTTTTTTCCTCACACTAGCAAAGTTTGCATCTGTGGATTATAAGCAGCAAAATTTGATAAGTTTTGTTTAATTCTTATTCAAGATTAACGTCGAGGACTGAGGAAAACTGAAAGACTGACAGAAAAAACTGAATAACTTACCTTCAAAATGACTTTATTTAAGGTGATTAAAATTCTTACAACTTATAGAAAACTAATATAACGAAAATTAAAATCAAAAATTTTACTAGAATCACCAGATTTTCATTTCAATCAAATTTATATTGAGGTTTTTTGGCCCTTTTTAAAAGTCTGTTGGCATATCTTGTCAAGTAATCTTGACATTGATTTATTATGACTTTCCTGTATTTTTCAGTGACAGACTCCCCACTCCAAACCAGGGCTGTCACCAAAATATCCTTTCGAAAATGCTATCATCCCCTTCCCCCATTTAAGAATTTGAAGTGTCAACAGTTTCTCACGATACGTATATACTATTTTACGTATATACGTACACACATAATATACACTTTTGTTTTTTTAATTTGAACAACAATCTGTGGCCCAACCCCACATGAAAAGTCATAAAAAACGGGAAATAACAATTGTTTTACATTCCTATCTTCTGACTCAACAGACATAGCTGTATCCAGCTTCCTATAGTATTGGTTCTAAATCTATGATTATCAACCATCTCCACTTTTAAAGGGGAGATAACTCTTTTACAGTCAACTTCTTCACTTGTACAGAACAAACTGTTTTGAAAAAAGGAGTTCGATCCATGGTTCTATTCTTTCAAATTTGCTCAGCTAATCGTAACTTCTAACTGTACTTCTACATCTCCTTTTAAATAGCAACAAAGGACCACTCAATCTGCTCCTGGAAAATCTTGAATTTCTCTCTTTTTGAGATGTTATCTTTCCATTTCTTAAAACATGGTCATAAAAGCCACTCTAGTTCCCAATTTTTTTTCTTACCGTGGTGCCAATCCAAATGCGTTCCAATATGTTTTGTATTAAATATGCTTCCAATGTTTTCAAAATTTTTTACACTGTCTTAAATCCTAATACCTACGTTATGCCTACCTTACAGTTACAGTGCAGCTAGATTGGTTAAGTTCACACAATGATTCGTATTCCCAAATAATATATAACTTAGTGGAAAAACTGCATGTTTTAATAAACTGGCACACTATTTAATTAATAAATATATTTGGTGAGATCAGGGGCGTAGCCAAAAATTTCGTTCGGGGGGGGGGGGGACCACTTTCATTTTGGGGGTGGGGACGAAAGTGACAGAACAATGGATTTGGCCATCTTTTTCCCTTTTTTCGGTCATTTTCTCACATTTCGGGGGGGGGGAACCCCCTAATCCCCCCCCCCCTCGCTACGCCCTTGGGTAAGATTTTTCATCATTCTTCCATTTAATACCTTATTAAGGTGCGAAACAATGCTGTGAAGCATATTTTAGGGACAATGATCCCAATGGAATAAAGCAATATATATTTTGCGCTTCAAACTTTTTTTTAGTTTCTTCAGAAACAGAATTTGGTGGGGGGGGTCATGATTGTGGAATCTGATTTACAAAGCTGTTTAAAAAAAATCAAATTGAATTTACAACATATGTTCCTCATTAGTTTCTTAAAAGAGAAAAGATATATATTTTTTTTTTTAGAGTCATTTCCTTACGAAGACCTCCTAGACAGTATCTCTGTCTAGGAGCCTCATAGGAGGCTTTACTGTTATTCACTGGGTATCTCTGGAACAAGATCCATGAAACTCTTAAAAGATGTTAGTTGTGTATGTAAGGTTTGTTATACACTTTCCTAGTCCGCGCACACATGTGTTGTTTTCAGGGGTGGCTCGACGCAAAATCTCTACCCGAGCAGGACCTATTTTTGGGCCCCCCGACTTCCCCCAATTAAAAAAACAAAACAACAAACAAAAAAAAAACAGTTTGTTTCAATCGCTTCATTTTGATATGTTCAAAGGAACTTCGATATTTTGTCATAACATATCATGTTGATTTTTCATTTGAGTCTTCTTCAAAAATCTCCTTCAGGGGTAAATGAAAAGAGCTCAAGAGAGAGGGAGAGAAAAAAAACTTGCTCTCGTAAGCAGAAAAATTGGGTGACCCAGGGAGATTCTTCTATTCTTTTTTTTACAGCACAATGACAGAGAAAAGGTTGTGTTTTCCCCCTAAAATCTCCTGCAGGGAGAAAAGAAATGAAATGAAAAGAGCTCAAGTCTATGTGTATTTTAATCTAAAATTTCTTTTCGAAATATAACTAATACATTCAAACTTCCAATTTTTTTTTCATCTCGGTCATTTTTAATGTATGTATATTTTATACTTATTTTTTTAAATATGTATCTTAACGATATTTTTCAAGTAATGTATATCTAACGTGTTTCGGCACCCCTTCTCATTTGGCGCCCGGTGCAGTTGCACCGGTCGCACTGCCCCATATATAGCACTTGCTATAATAATGCAAAACTCTAATAATAATGCTAAGCCTGCACTGCTTGCGACATCTTCCAGACACCATGACTTATTTCATGTACTGCTTTTTTAATCAAATTAAATGTTTAAAAAAAAAATTCTTCATGTTAATTATAGACTTCTGCATGCTGTCTGCTGCGGTTTTTTGGAGAGAAGTTGGTGTTAAAATGCATATTTTTTGAAATGACTTCACTTTTTTTCTTTTTAAAAGGTAGTATATGTATGCAAGTAGATTCAAGTAGAAATAATAAATTTTTCTATAACAGAATAACAACAACCCCTGCCAGTTCTTAGGATTTGATTATTAGTGATACCAGGGTTGTCGTGATTTTAAAAAAGTCACTGATTTAAATCAATTTATTTCAGATAGGAAAAATTATCTGTTGTAATTGAATAAAATAATTTATGCAGCTCTAAACTGATTTAAATTTTTATTAAATTATTTTAAATATCAATTAATTTAAATATATTTTCAAATATTTTTATAATATACATATATATATATATATATATATTAATATGTACATCAAATATCAGACATACCATAGTCGTACCAATTTAGCTGATAAATGGTTACCCAAGATTTACAATGATGAAGTTAGAGAATGTAAAATTGACTTAGAAAATCGAATTACATGGCAATGGATGGATATACATAATAAATAAATTCTGTGTTATCAAACAGTGTGGTAAAGCCATCAATGTTGATACTATTGACACATCCGGCTTATCACATGCTGGAAATTATTTAGCAAATGTAGTTTTTAGTTCAGTGAAGTCAACAGAAGAGAAAACTTCTAATGTAACATATCAAGTTTTGTTACTGCAAGTATGGTTTCTTCCAGAAAGACTCTGGATAAAAAGCCTGGCTTTTCGGGACTTACATATTGGTGCAGTGCCCACATTTTAAACTTTTTAGCCGACAATTTGGTTAAAACTGATGTAACAAAGTATGTTACAAGTATATTTAGATACTTCCACAATCATTTCTAAAAGCATGGTATTATATGTAAGGTGGAAGTGCAGAGGTATGATGGAATACTTATTATGATTCTCTTGAATCTTTTGTTAAAAATTCGTCAGTTGTTACCAAAGTTTGTAAAGAGCACAGTTCTCACAGATAGTAACATCTCTTGTGAAATCTTAAATATTGATTCAAAAAGAAATGTCAAGGACATAATTGTAATTCTGAAGATAATAGTTTTATTATATAAATAGAAGATTTTATACAAAGGAACACACGCACACAATTGCTCCATAGCTGAATGTGTATTGGCATGGAAAAAGCTGCAGTTGAAGATGAAAGCATCAACATCAAACAATAAAAAGGTTTTGTCATCAGAGTATAAAAATAGATATGAACAATCATTAACAAATGCACACTTTGCTGCATTTATTCTAAGCTCATCAGTGTTAACTTATAATAGGGAATTAATGTCACAAAAGAAGAGAGAAATAAGGGTCTTGAATTAATCAAACAGAAATGTGACTCTGGTTTTTGGAAAAGTTGGAACTATTTTCATGCTAAAAAAATTTTTTTTCACCCTAAGGTTGTTCATACAATGTCGGATTTTGAGTGGTGGAATAGTTTTTATAATGTTTTGGGTGAAGATACAATTACAGAGAGCGATATGTAATTTGTAAACACACTAACTACAGCCAAACTCATTGATGACTGTGTTGAAAGGATTTTTTCAAGGTGCAGTTCATTCCAAATAGCGAAACAGATTAAGAGTAGACAAAGCATTCAAAATAGTGTTTCTAATGAAACAAATTGACAATTATATATTCACACTGGGTAAAATTATCTAATACTTGATGTAAGATATCTATATTCAAGAAGTGTTTCTTTCCCCCTTTTCTTAATAAAATGTTATAAAATATTTCACAAGTATATGATTCTTTATCTTTAGTTTGAAAATATTTTTTAAATAGTCATTATTTTTGCAAGTTAAAATTTCTTTAATTTTATATTCTTTAAAGAAAGCATAGATTAATGACTAGTGTGTAAGTATATAAGCATAATATATGTTGTTTATTTTGTTTAAAAAAATCAATAAAATAAAAAAAATCTGATTTAAATCAAATAAATCTATTTTTTTTTTTTTAAATCAACAACCCTGAGTGATACAAATAATCACTAAAAATTTTGCATGTACGGATTAAAAGGTGATTTTTCTTCTCAAAGTAGCAAAATTTGCAAGTGCTGATTGTAGGCAGGATTTTAGGGCATTGATGAATTATAATGGTGCCATGTATCTTTAGTTTGAGTTATTATAATTTCAATTGGTACGTACACATTCACTTTTACTTTTGGTGTTGAGCAAAGCGCAATTTTGTATCTGCCAGACAGGCCCCACACAACTCTCCATGTTTCAATAATTTTGACACACAGCCAGGGACAAACCTAACTATTTTGCTGCCTTCTACAAAAGCAGCTTTGCAGCCCTCTAAAATTGATTTTCCCCATTATTCGTGGGCAGGATACCTAAGGTGCGGGCTAGATTGGCACCAGCAAGGCCGTCTTAAGAGTATCGAAGTGATATTTTTGAGGCCTTATCTAGAAATGCTTGTCTGGAGCAATGTACACACTTACTCTTGAAAATTATAACCGGATCTCATTTTTATGAGGGCCCCTCTGCTCTAGACTCCCCCAGCTGGCACTGCACAATGGCACAAATGGTTTTGTAGTAATGAGAGGGGCATTCAGCAATACATTTTGACAATAGTTCCCGCTGCCCAGCAAAAATGTTACAGGTGTGTCTCCAGGGACACTGCTCTGCAGTATCTATCTATCGAAAAAAATTATCTTGAAAAAGCCATGCCCCTTCCCCATAATTCACTGGTATCTCTATGAATTTTTTTTCCGTCATGCCCCATGTCTTGTATCACCTGCTTATATTGATTCATTGAGACAGAGCAGCGGGTCATGTTCTGGGTGGGAAAAGGAGGTATCTCTGTGAAGCAAATGATTCATTTCTAAAAACATGTTCTATACAAAGGTTCATTTACTTTCATTGTCTACTAGTAGGAAAAGCTTGAAAAGAAGCCCATTAATGAGAATTTAACATGGAATGTAGCACATATAGCAAATCTAAACCAAATATACAGTTGATCCCACTTATTATGTTCCCATTTAGAACATTTTTCCACTTAGTACAACTGATTTTCATGATTCTAACTTTAAGTAATTCTTATTAAGATTTCCAGTTTGAAGTGTTTTCCTGCTTACAACATTTTTTATGACAGTTTTTTGAAAAGTGCTATATGCAGGATCCACTATAATCAAAAGTTAGAGACACACTAATGCACACATTTATATATTTACTAATAAATCAGTCTACTTGTATATACACTCATGTTCATGAATTAAGGATAATTCAGAATCACACGGAAATCAAAATCTAAAGTAAAAATTTCACCTGTAGAATTATCACACGCATCCGCAAGAGTGATATGCAGATTTCAGGAAGCCACCAGATGATGCCGATAGTATGTCACAATGACAAGAGTGTAAGAGGGGGTATATAAGGAATGGCGGCAAAGAAGTAAAATTGTTCACTAGAGTTCTGTAAGGCGCTCAGTGCCATAAGCGAATAGTTATGACACAGAGGACGCATGTGGATGATTTTTTACGTGGTAGAATTATCGGCCGCTTGGAATGTGGCCGTACTCAGATGGAAGTATCCGAGGAACTTGGAATTGCCCAAAGTGTCATCTCTAGGCTTTGGCAACGATTCCAAGATAACAGAAATGCCAGTAGACGTTACAGTACAGGTCGCCCCCGAGTTACAACGCTGAATGAAGACCGGTATTTGGCAGTAACTGCCAAAAGAAGCAGATGGAGCACAGCATCCGACCTGTCTCGTCAGCTATCTGCAGCCACAGGTACCACGGTTTCAAAGCAAACCGTGTACAGACATTTGGGAGATATTGGTCTATATGCTCGCAGGCCTGTCAGATGTGTTCCGCTCACGGCAACGATTAGCCTGGAGTAGAGAACATGCAATGTGGACATCGTCACAGTGGGCTTGTGTGATGTTTTCCGACGAGTCCAGGTTTAGCTTGCAGTCTGATTCACGTCGGACTTTCATATGGAGAACGCCAGGTACCCGTTACCACCAAGACAACATCATTGAACGACACCGTTACGGTGGTGCAGCATTGCTCGTTTGGGGTGGAATTATACTGGGTTCCAGAACAGATCTGCATGTTCAAACCGGAACCATGAAAGCCCAAATTTATCGGGACATCATTCTGGAACAATATGTACGTTTGTTTAGGGGTGCCATGGGCGCAGAATTTGTGTTTATGGATGACAACGTTCGTCCTCACCGAGCAAACACAGTAAACGAATGCCTTGAATCTGAGGATATAACCCGTATGAAATGGCCAGCATTCTCACCTGACTTGAATCCGATAGAGCATGTGTGGGACATGCTTGGCCGACGAGTTGCAGCCCGTCAACCACTTCCTACATGTGTACCGGAACTTCAGAGAGCATTGCTTGCTGAGTGGAGTGATCTTCCCCAAGATCAGATCGATAATTTGATACTCAGCATGCCTAGGCGTTGTACGGACTGTATTTTATCGCATGGGAGACATACAATGTATTAACCATCATACCAACCATGTAATAGTAAGTTTTTGTAAAGGAGATATTTTTTAAAATTGCTCTAGGGAGCAAAAATCATAGTTTTTATGAATGGTATCATACATACTCCATCGTTTTTGTTCTTTATCTTTTGTTTAATAAGTTGGCTTTATGAATAAGTAACGTTTGTTTTGTTTCTGAACTTTTATTTGCCGGAGCTGGCACTATCCTTAATTTATGGACATGAGTGTAAATTCCCTTCTGATTGATTTTTCATTTTTAAAAAAAAATCATAGCTCTTTGAATAATATCTTCTGATTTGAATTTAAAAAGCAAATGGGATTTTTTCTCCCTCTCTCTCTCTCTCTCAGTACACACTCGCTCAGACTTCCGATTCTCTCTATTCATACACGAGCAAGGATTTCATACCAATCATTGTGAAGCGATATCCTGGTAGAATGATTTTATTTTCTCTCCCTGTTGGTCCACCACTCCTCTGTCGCCGTTTAACTGCCACATATTTTCACACCTGAATATGGGAGCTATGTCTGATTTGTGTTGGTGAAACTCAAGTGTGTTTGTGTGCCCAGCATTCAGTGTGTTTTGTGATCAGTAGGTGGTGCCATCTATCTAGGGCTGCAACTAGATACTTTCTCAATTGAGGCAAGCACATATTTTGGCATCCCATGTAATGTAGAAGAAGCAGTTATAAAGGGTGAATTCGGCACCCCCATCTAGTGCAGAGCCCGTGGGAGGGGGGGGGAAGAAGAGGAACTAGACCCACCTGCTCTCCCCCAACCCTAGTTGCAGCCCTGAATCTATCCTCAAAATAGGTTTTTAATGGATTTCAAATTTAATGTATACATATTTGTGTTGTAAGTCAGTTTGATTTTCTCATGGTGACCAGAGCTTTTTTCAAAGGAATAGCCAACTCAAAATTATTGGAAAACCTTAGAAAATCATATTTTTAGCCGATTACCACTACTCAATCGCAGGTTCCAAACCCGGAGTTTCATCAAAGGCAGAATCGGGAGGGGGGTGGGGGAAATGAAAAATTAAAAATATTTTTGTAGAAAACTAAAATATTGGAGAAAATAGTCTTTTATACTATGTTAATTTAAAATTCTTTTTGAGCGTTAATGATCCACAATTTCTGTGGAAGAAATCCTTCTCTTAAAGCTGATTCTGCGTACACACCAGTTATTTTCGAGATGCGAAATGGTGACTACCACACAGGGGCGTAGCCAGAAATTTCGTTCGGGTGGGGGGACCTTTCATTTTGGGGGTAGACCAAAGTGACAGAACAATGGATTTGGCCATCTTTTTCCCTTTTTTCGGTCATTTTCTCACATTTCGGGGGGGGGGGGGACCAGACCCCCAAGTCCCCCCCCCCCCCCCCCCCCCCCCCCCCCCGCTACGCCCTTGCTACCACATGCAGCTAGATGACAAAACTGTGAATATTCAAGGTAGAGTTTTTACAGATTATTTTTTTTTGAACGATTTCAAAAAATGTTTCACAAGCCCACGTAATTTCCGATATTTAACCGGAGGGCAGAAAATCCATAGGGGAGTAAAAACTCTGAAATTCTCTGAAAATTCCGTGCACGGCCCGTCATTAAGTGAAACAAAATATCTTCAATAACCTTGGTGTAGATCAATACAGTACAGTATACGAAGTAGTAAAATCACTTTTTTAAGGTCGCACACGATTGTGATAAGACTGAATAAAAGGAAGGGAAAAAAAATTTCATCTTGGAACTAGCGAAGAACGTATCCCGGAAGACGCGTGAACCAAATTTTTATGTGTCCTTTCCCAAAATTTTGGATATTTGACACATTATAGCTTAGTTTCCCAACCTTTTTTGTCCCATCGCCTCTCTTCAGAATTTTTTTTTCTCGCGTTGCCCCCTAACGCAATCTAACCTATGGGATCCTATGTTATACTCGTAGCTTCTACCCAGGGGCATTAACGCCCACGTTTGGAATCACTGCGTTTGTAGCATGTCAATGGCATATCTGATCTATATGCAGGGAACCATATTGGAAGGGCTGTCAGGGATGCTAGAAAACCGAGCTTCTACCCAGGACCGCAACTATATACTCTTTTAACCAAAGAAAGTGCACATTTACATTTTACCCCCCCCCCCCTTATAATTTCTTATGAATTTTAATAATCCATTGAAGGAAGAATTGAGCACTACCTCCTTTCTAACTCTCGACTCATTGGAGGGGGGGGGGAATGGTCAGTTGATATCCTAGTTCTGAGGGTTGAATGTATGAATATTAAGGGTTCCCTGTCTTGGGCAGATAAACTATTTAAAACAGTTTAAACTTTTACGTACATACTTTAGAAGTTAAATTCAAAAATAATCATAGTATTCTCATCCCGTTTTTTGGCCCCTCCTAAAATACAGTAGCCTGGTGCGGCCGCATCCTTCGCACCTGCTCAAGTCCAGCCCTGCACACAACCAATTTTCATCTTAATTGGTTTTCACCAACAAAATGTTCCCCCTCACAAACAGAATCGCCATGGTATTTTGCATAGCGTCAGGAACAAATAAATATTTTTAGGTGTATTCTAGCCACAAAGTAAAATATGAAAAATAATCAGCAAAAATTTAAGACTTGAAATGTCATTTCTTTCTCATAAAATAAAAATCTTTGAAATATAAAAATATTGAAGCAGTTAAGGGATCATTCAAAAATACCATCAGCAGATTTTTAGCCATTTTTGATCCCCCTCATCCATATAAAATTTACAGTGTTTCTGGTGATGGAGTATGGTAGTTAGCCATGAAAAATTCAAAATGGAAGGTAAATCCACGCACAATGCATGCAGTTTTGTATTGAATGAATGATTCTTTGCAGTTAAAAGTTTTTTATGGATTAAATTAAAATTCCACTGTATTTAATATTTTCTTCATAGGCACTCATAATATGGTTTGTGGTGAGTGTATAAATTACATAACTTTGTACACCTAATTTTGCTTTCTAGCTAAGATTCATTATACTTCTAAGTAGCTTAAGCAGTAGAAGATTTTATTCAAAGAAAATACAACTTTTTTCCTTTTAAGGGCAAAGGCTTTCCTGATGTGAACACTCGTAGCATGGTGCATAAATTATATAACTTCTTGCACATACCAGTTTTAGCTTTAGTCGATGCAGATCCTTATGGTGAGCTCCAATTGCAGCATTATTTACAATTTTTCTCTAATGCATTTATATAAGTACTTATTTCTACCATTCAAAAATATGGTTTTAATAATTAATAAAATAAATCAGTTCTCTATATATGGAGTAAATGAAAAAATAAATTTATTTCAATGTAGCCTTGAAAGTCAATTTTTATGTAATGACAACACCCGGGAAGAACGTGTTCGATCAACACTAGTGGAAAATAAGTGTTCAATCACACACTCTGATTTTACAAAACATGTTGGCTCAAAATATGTAAATGATAAATTGAATAATGTTTGGGCAGAAGCAGGGTAACCAGACAATGCATAAAAAAATTATGGAATAGGTTTTTTTCATCAATATAACTCTTCTGAAGCACTAAGATGGCTCCAGGGCCGCAACTGGATGTTTCGTCACCTGGGGCAAGTGCACAGTTTTGTGTGTCCCTGTAATGTTGAAGGAGAGGTTTGAGCATAAAATTTGCACCCCTCTGATCCAGCGCCCAAGACACGAGACCCACATCCCCCCCCCTCCAGTTGCGGCCCTGGATGGCTCCCAGAACATATCTTTCTGGGAGCCTCAGAAAAATGACAAATAGTTAAACTTTATGAAACGTTTTTGGTAGGGCCTCAGAAAAATCACTTGGCCCGGGAGAGACACCAGTTTGAGAACCAACTTGAATAGGGTAACAAGCTTACAGTCTAGGCCGACGATAGAGCAAATAACAAGCGTATAATATCAGACTTCAAAATATGAAATATGTAAATAGAAATATGTGAAATTCATCCTCTGAAAGAGGCCTTGGTTGGTCCAATGTTCCCCTCCCATATCCTGCTGGCAGGGCCAAATTAACCATTAAGCATAATAAGCACATGATTAGGGCACCACAAAAATTAGCCAAAATGGTTTTTTTTTTTTAATGTATAATTTTTTTTCCAGCATCCGGCAGAAAATCCTAAAATTTTTGATTGATTGTAAAGTTGAAGACATTCATCAAAATGATGGCACCAATACAGAAAAACTGATAAGATTGCTAACTAAAGATTACATTAAGGCTGAGTTTTTGGAATGAGATTTCGTGCAATTTTTATAAAGTTAGCTTGAGCTATTTTAACAGCATCATTCGTTGCCCGTCTCAGCCACCTCGTTGGGCATTTTGCCTGTTGTCACGTTGTATTTGTATTTGACGAACTGATTTTTCTGAGGGGGGGGGGGGGGCTCTCTATCATCTAAATATTTCTGCCTTTTAATTTGCATAGTAACTCTCGCAAATTGTAAGCAGATCTACTTGTCGCGAGGTCCTTGGACTGTGTCCAAGTGAGACTCTCACATAAATAGAACAAATCACTATCATTCCAAACCAATATGACAAATATAGGGTGAGCATAAAGTCAGTAGGAACTTTCAAAATGCATGAAAACTGGAAAAATAACCGAAATAAAAATGGTTTGCAGGGTTACCATCGCCAGGTCACAGGAATTTTTTTAAGACAGGAAAAACCTCAAAAATAGCCGATAGGTGGCGCTAACGTACACAAGTCAAAGAAAAGTGTATCGATCTGTAACAATAGTTGGGAACCCTTGGGAAATTCGCCAAACCTGCCTCTATCTCTTAAATTTGAAACATGTTTATATACAAGATTCATCGAAAGACTGGTTATTTGTGGAGATGAAGATTACAAGGAAGAAAATTCATCACTGCCCCCCACGGGGACTCGAACCCCGGTCTCTCGCTTGCCGGACGAGTGCTCTACCATCTAAGCTATGGAAGCAGATAGAATGTTTCAACCTGGGAGCATATATATATGTTGAAAGGCACCGTACATGGACGGTGTCAACAATCAACTAATAGCTCGTGAATGACAAAGGCCAACCAGATGGCCATATGCATATAGAAACGTCCTCTCCACTTGTCAATACAAGATTCATCGAAAATGAAATTCCTTGTAATCTTCATCTCCACAAATAACCAGTCTTTCGATGAATCTTGTATTGACAAGTGGAGAGGACGTTTCTATATGTTTATATAGTTGTAATTGTATAATTTTTAATAGAATTTGTTGTTTTCTATGCACGGTTGATTTAATTAGTCTGTGATATTTTCATTGCTCATAGTCCGGAAAAATGTGTGATCCTGATCACATCGCCATTTTAAATTGTTGTTGCTATTTTTATTTTGTGAAAGTTCCTATAAAAAAATCTATTGTCATTTATTTATGTAAATTAGATGTATTTTCCTATTGGTTGTGCTCTGATGTGTATTTTTCTGAGATAGTCGGCCCCAGGAGTTGGATCGTTCCGTACTTCCTTTATAGGTATAAATACCCGGAGTCACTTCGCATTAGCTCGCATTCATCCTCACTTTCAACTCAGAATACATCACTTTAGGTGGAGGTGATCGTCTTTGGGTGAGTCATCCAAACTATGAAATAACTCCTCTCACTGGTGTTTTGTCACGACTCAGGTTAATAACGCCTGTTCAAGCTTACGAAATAAGTGGCGTGTTTCTTCCATCATTAACGAGATCCAACAGACTGTTGGAAACGTTCACATTATTTTGATTTTGATAAAGCGTTCATTTTTAAAAAAGCAACACACAATTCCGAATCGAATTTTCTCGATGGATACTTCATCAGAACATGCCAGAATTTCCTCGTTAATGATGGAAGAAACAAGCCACCTATTTCGTGAGCTTGGACAGGCTTTATTGGCCTTAGTCGTGACAAAACTTTCAACACTTTGCAACAGATAGCTCCCCAATTCGCATCCAAAGACCACTCGGACTCAGCAAATACAAAGGCGAACTCTTCGGATGACCAGACGTAAACATCACCCCTCCACGACTCGTTCATGTGAATTCTGACCACAAGGTCTTGATGACGGCTCTCCATTGAAGAGCCAAAACACGTCGACCTTTCGACCAATTGAATTTATTTGTCTTGAAAACGTGGCAATTTTTGTATAAAAAAACAAATAATCAACAAATGTTTTCAGAATTGGTGAAGAAATGGGATCTCAGAATTAATAAAAAGTTTCCATTATTTGGGACCTCTGTATCTACTCCTATTGGGCAAAATGTTGAGGCATCACTGCTCATTACATCAAGTCCTTGTGAATCTGGATTCAATTTTACAATTATAAATACTGCAGTTTGACTTGATGTAGTGGCCTGCAGGCTTCATCGTAATTTTTATTTTGGCCTGTGATGTCTGAAAAGTTGAAGACCCATAGTTTTTCAACTAGTGTGCAGCAAGAGAACCATGGGTGTGCTGCGGATAATTTTAAAGGACATTAACTAAATTATTTTCTAAAGAAGTACAAACATAATGAATTTAAATTTTATCACAAAAAGTGTGCAAACCAAAAGTCAAGTATAATACTGTGCTACTGCTTAATTCAGAGGCAAACCATTCTAAACTTAATATTGGAGATATGTTTCTCCTCAGTTGCAATTAAAATAAAAAAAATAAGTGAGCAATGTGAAGAAATTCATGTGATGAAATTTTTTAAAAATTCAAGTTGAAAGCTCTAGCTTTGTGTTTGCTATGTATTAAATTTACATATTCATGTATGCACCAGTTTTGTATTTTTCAAATTTAAAATGCTATCAAGAATGTGACTAACTGAAAATGATAGAATATACTTTCTCCAAAATTACTATTAGAAAAAAAAAGACAAAAGGAGCATTTCTCTGAGTAAAGAACTTTTGCTGGTACATGTTCATTTCTCTCATTCCCTAATAAGTCTAATTTGGAGAGATGGTAATGCACTTGTATTAACAGGATCTTTGCCTCAGGAAACTGTTTTCATTGATGATGTCCAAGAAGGCCTGATATGTTAAAAAATATTAGTTTTACATTATAAGTTTAAAAAAATTTGTCTTAATAAATTCAGATATATGTAAAAAAATTTATAAAAACTTTTTTTTACAGGAATAGAAATTCTCAGCATTTATGCATTTGGATCTATGGTAAGGCTCCAAGGTTTTTTCAACTCCATTGACTCTATTGAAGTTTTTAATGTACACAGAGTGTCTCGTGTGCGAGATTTATTGAGCTATGTTATGAAGTTACACTTGTTGAGGTAGGGAAGCAGTGATCAGGTATAGGAAATATCCAATAAAATAAATCATTTAACTCACTAATAACCCTAATACAGGTTCAGAGTGGGAAATACACATGCTGATAAGTAACATAAAATGAATCATCCATAATTTAAAGCCTAGCAGGAAACGGAAGAAGAAAACTTCATATGCAAATCAAAGTTCATGACGTCAAAAACCAGAAAAAGGAGATAAGGGCAGAAATCGGGATGTTGCAGAAACGTCTGTTTTACTGCCGTAACTGTGAAATTCGATTGCGCATTATTGTTTTTTGAGACAAGGTGACTTGAAGATGTATCAACACCGTGATTTACCGGAATCCATGGCATGGCGTGTTATAGGCAGACTGGAATCCGGGCAAACACAATGTAGTGTCGCGGACGCTGTTGGAGTCGCCAGAAGTGTTGTTGCAAGGCTGTGGAATCAATTCCAAGAAACAGGAAATGTTAGACGTCGACCAGGGCAAGGTCGGCCACGCGCCACTACAGCAGCTGATGACCGGTATGTACGGTTAACAGCCCGTCGAAACAGAACAGAGAATGCTACGCAGCCGCAAAGACAGTTGCTCTTGGCAACAGGACGAAGGGTGTCCAGTCAAACAGTACGTAATCGGCTTCACGAGGGAGGGCTCTATGCACGTAGGCCAATGGTCTGCATTCCGTTGACCCCACGATCCGATCACTCTCTGCTATTACTACAAAGATTTTGACTGCTGGCTAATGCGACGATAAATCCAGGAAATAGACTAACTACAAATCCATTAGTGTAGCAATCTAGGACGCTCACTCAGCAAAGGAGAGAACGTGAGTTTGATTCCCTCAAGGCCAGTGGAATTTTCTATCCTGGATTTAACTCCACATCAAGCCAGCTGTCGAAACCTTGATAGTAATAGTGGAGAGTGGCATCATCTTTGAATAAGTCACCATGTGGTGGCAGTGTCAGAAATTGTGAACTTTGACCTGGCTGTCCATGTATGGCCCTGTTTTATGCAAGAGGATTTTAGTGGTCTAGGGCACTCGCCTGGCAAGTGAGAAAAAGTGGGTTTGACTCCCCACAAGGCCAGTTGCATTTTTTCCCCCCGTATTTATTATTTTATCATCAGCCAGCTGTACAAACCTTCGTTACAATGAAGTTCAGTTGGAAATTTTGAAATTGATTGAATCATAAAAATCAGTTTACCTGCATTGGTTTATCAACTAGGCTATCTAAGCTTCGGCACATGTTATGTACATATTCAATATATGTATTTTTCTTTCTTTCATTTCAGTCCATGGCCTTTGATGCAGACAATCTAACTGTTCCACAGATCCAATGGCTTGGCCTGTTGCCTTCTGATATACAATGGTAAAATGATTGATTTTTACAATTTTTTTAGATTGAGTGAAATTAAAAGAAATAGTAATTTAAACTGTCAGAGAGGTAAGTGGAACTTTTTTCATTAGTTCAAGTTCAACTTAGCACCTACATTAGAGAAGTCAATGAAACTTCTGGAAAATATGGGAACAGGTTTTTTGAATCATTAGGCCTATACAACAGTACTCTGACATTCTTCCATTAGTATTGTTAGCTGTTAGAAAGAGCATTAGAGTATCATGTGAGCTGCAAGAACATGAGTTAAAGATTCCATATGACTTAAGGAAGATGGATCATTAACAAGTCAACACAAAAGGATTCTAGAAGAAAATCAAGGTTACCATGCAAAGGAGACTAGTATTGAAGGCTTGAAATCTCTTGCTCAATGTGAACAAACCCCCACCCTTTTGTAGATGTTGAACTTTCACACTTCACAACCAAGGGAAGTAAAGATACAGAATCAACTTCATGAATGGCTAACTTGAACTTAGAAAGTGTCAAAATTAGCTAATATCAGTGTTGTGTCTGATGAGAGACTTGAAACGAGCCATATACTGACTACCTTGTCCTCGTTAATCTCAGCTGCAAACGAAAGGGTAATACAGAACTCAAGGGCAAAATGAAAACATGTTCAGGATAGAATAGGAGAAACCTTAATTAAGGAAATAGTTGAACTTTGGCTGCCACAAAATAAATATGCAAAAATTACATTAAACTCTCATAGCCAAAGAAAAAATTTCTTGAAGATCTGAGGCAAATCTATAACTATTCAAACTTTATGGAAGATGTCAGAAGGCTGTGTGTGTGGGGTGCTAGTTTATTATGAAGAGAACAAAAATCAATAATGCAAATTACCAGACAAGTGATTAATAAGGATTTATTATCTGTTGAATATCTTGAAAGAGCCTAAATAATGAATTTTTATACCTTTCCAGAAAATAAGGCCATAGATGAAATAAGAGATAAGTTGTATTTGAAGATCCTAATGAAGCCAAGATTTATAACCATAGAGTACATTGACAGTTATAAATTTAAAAGTAGAAAATGATTGTTTGATAAATGTGTTAAATAAAATTTCAATGCCCACTGATTATTTTCTTAAAATTTCATTATTATTTGGTATGACCATTTTACCCCATGCACTACTCACTTTACCCCACCCCATGGGGTAAAGTGGTCATAAAAGTGAGGTCTAAAAAGTTGCAGAAAAAAAACTGTTACACTCAAAAAATATTTTTGAAAAATGTGGTAATATACTCTCTAAGAATGTAATGTAAAATATCAGCCAAAAGATATCCTATTTTTGAAAAAGTCATATGGTTATACCTCTTCAAAGATGTAAACACACCTTTTTATGACCATTTTACCCCACCTGACCCTATATTTTTAGAGCTAGTGCTTTAACCGCATTTTCTTTCGCCCCCTTTTCAAGATTAACTATATTTTAATCAAGTGCTGATTCCATTTGCCTTCGCAAAGAGGCAATTGGAACCTGACGCTGATTGTACCTTAAAATCATTCATAAAATGATTATTCATAAATGAAAGAAGTTTAAACAAACAAAAATTTATTCATACCATAAAAAGCCTAAACATTTTATTGTTTTGGTATAAAAAAGCTAATTTACAACTTTTGTACACAAAAAAATTCAATGTGAATTAATAACTTTGGAATGTAGAAAACTCACAATGTAAAAGTACCCCTCCCCGTAAATATTATCAGACATTATATGAGATAAATCGGAAGGAAAATGCAAAATTTGCAAAAATGCAGGGGAATATAGAGTGAGAATAAATGCATTGAGTTTCACTTGCCTGAGCACAGTGAAAACGAATTGGGTTCCACTTGCCATAACACAGTGAAAATGTGGGGAAAGTAACCTCTTAATTTTTACTTTGTATAATTAAAATAACAGTTAAAATAATTAGAAAGGAAGGAATTGTACAAAGAATTTCTGGTTTGAATGGTAATTTTTGAAAGGGTGCTTTCACAAAAGTGACTTATTAAGCCGAGTGGGTGACGTATTATCATGAGTTTAATAACATTAGAACCCCATAGAGAACAATTGAGATTTCCGAAAAGTGACATGGTAAGCGGAGTGATGCATTACCCGGGTGACGCACTATCGAGGTTTGACTGTATATGACTTTTAGTTCATATAATTGAACGTTTAATTGTGCTGTGGTATTTTAAAAATATGACATTCATATTTGTTATGGGTATATTTTTTCAGCCACCTCGTTGGGCATTTTGCTTGTTGTGGCCTTGTATTAGTGTATTTGATTTTCACGATGTTTAACTAAGCTTAGTAAGCTGCTTCATTGCTTATTGATGATTTATGGTACAAGGGAAAAGTGAAAATTTCTCAGGCCTATATTTTTGATTATTTGTACAGTTTAAGTTCGAGTTCCATGAAATAATATTTCAGTTCATTTTTTTTTCATGATGATAACTATTATACAGTGTGTACATAAATGAATATCCCAACTTTGCAGGGCTATTGAAAGAAAACTAAACAAAGTATGAACTTGTTGTTCATCGGAAATCAAAAATAAGTTGAAGTTCATGAAGAGTGGAATAGATGGTGACATGAGGCTGTCAGACTGAACGCTGCGAGTTTAACGTATGCAATTCATTTCTCGCTAAGATGTTTACCGCGCTACATAAAGCATTCTGTGTGATTTGAATTTTCGAAAAGTGACTCAGTTACGACTGTGCAACGAGCATTTTGTAATGAATACGGAATTGCTCCACCGATTGTTGGAGTATCTTGCGTTGGTTTCTGAAATTTCTTGATGAAAGGTGCATTTGCAAAGGTAAAAGCTCTGGTTGCCCACGTGTGAGTGAAAAAAATATTGAATGTGTTCAAAACGCTTTAGCTAACAGTCCGAGCAAATCAACTCAACCTGCCAGCCAAGAACTGCCTGCCAAATGCTTGTTATGACGGTCTGGAAAGTGTTGCGGAGGAAATTACCATTCAAACCATACAAGTTGCAGCTAGTCCAAGCGCTTACTGAAAACGATAAAGTAAGAAAACAATTTTGTGAGTTCATACTTCATGAGCTTGATAACGACGAGTCCTTCCTATCCAAGATTATGTTCAGTGACGAAGCAACATTTCACATGAACGGTACAGTGAACCACCACAATGTGCCCATCTGAGGATCATCTGATCCACATGCCACCATTGAAGTGGAACGCGATTCACCAAAGGTGAATATGTTTTGTGCTATGTGGCATGAAAAAATCTTCAGCGCCTTCTTTTTCCATAAGAAGACTGTTAATGGGATTACTTATTTGGATATGTTAGAGATTTGGTTGTTGCCACAGTTAAAAGAAGAATCAGGTGATTTCATTCTACAGCAGGATGGTGCACCACCCCATTGGCACTTAGCTGTTCGTGGGTTTTTAAATGACAAATTGCCACACCGGTGGATTGCTCGCCCAAGACCTTGCTCTTCATCAATGGCCTCCTCACAGCCCTGACATCACTCCGTGCGATTTTTTTTTTCTGGGGCTACATCAAACATCAGGTGTTTGTTCCACCCCTACCAAATGATGTTGACAAACTTAAGACACGCATATCTGCAGCCTTTCAAACTGTCACACCAGACATGCTGAAAAGAGTGTGGGATAAGTTATTGTACCGCCTCATGTTACTAAAGGGACTCACACTGAACACTTATAACTGTGTCAAATTTAAACTTTTAACTGTTATTTTTGATTTCCAATGAACAACAAGTTTGTTCTTTGTTTAGATTGCTTTCAATAGCCCTACAAAGTTGGGATATTCATTTATGTACACACGGTATAGCGATCAGATTTTTTTAGCTGCCAATTTCGCTTATTGATCTTGAACCACTTATTTTTTTTTTAAGTCTCTTCCCCTTTCTCCCAACACTTATTTTCTTGCTCACATATCAGTATTTTGATATCACCCTTTTATTTTTTTCTCCAGCTTGAATCTTTCAGAAAATGATATTCTACATCTCACTGAGCATGACAAAAAACAAGCTGAACAACTTCTCATACGTCCGTATATGAAATTCAAATCTGAGTGGTACAAACAGGTAAATAGCTATAATAAAAAATTCTGACTTTTCTGACTTTTTTGCGTCGTTTTTAATACAGAAAATGATATTCAATGTACGGGAGTTGCATGGGGTAATGAGATGCTAATGATGCACTATAACATAGCAAATACCCGGGATTTCGGAAAAGGGGACACAAAAATTTGTTCACTCGTCCTGTGGGACACATTCTTTCCTAGTTCCAAGAAAAAAAAAAGAGAAAAAACTCTCGATTTTTCCCCATTTCTTTCCACAGTCCATCATGATCGTGGGACTTTGAAAAGTGTTTTTACTACTTAGTATACTGTAATGTAATGTATTGATATACACGCAGGTTGTTGAAGATATTCAGTTGCTTTCTTCAATCAGAGCTGTGTACAGAATTTCCAAATGTCAGAGTTTTAATTCCCCTGCAGATTTTCTCCCCCTCCAGTTACATAAGCGAAATTACGGTACTTCGCAGCTATTTGCAGGCATTCAAAACCCATTATTCTATACAGAGTAAATTCGCCCTGTCCCTACAAGAAGATAGATATTCTAAGGCAGAATTATGATTTTAAATTTTTAAGACCAGACATCAGAGATGCCTCTGTACTCTAATTTACAATTATTAATAATATAATAATAAAAATCCAAAAAATCTGGGTCCCTTTTGAGTGAAAGTGGGTTCCTTTCGAAAAAAATTATCTTGAAAAAAGTATGCTCCCCATTTCTCCATAATTCACTGGTATTTCTATGAATTTTTTCTGGCATGCCCAAAGGTCTTTCATCACCTGCTCATATCTCTTCATTGAGACAGAGCGACAGGCCATGTTCTGGGTAGGAGAAGGAGGTATCTTTGTGAATCAAATAATTTATTTCTAAAAACATGTTCTATCCAAAGGTTCATTTATTTTCATTGTCTACTAGTAGGGAAGTCCATTAACACTGAGAATGGAACATGTGGAATTTAGCACATGTAATAAATCTACCACTAATATACAGTCAATCCTGCTTATAACTTTCCCATTTAGAAATTTTTCCACTTGTTCTGACTTCTTTTCATTGTCCCAACTCTATAAATAATTCTCATTATGATTTCCTGTTTAATGTGTTTTCCTGCATACAATATTTTTTATGACATTTTTTTGAAAAACGTTATAAGCAGGATCCAGTCGGAGGCATGCATTTATATATTTCCTAATAAATCAATCTATAAATTTCCTTCTGATTGATTTTTTATTTCTTAAAAAAATCGTAGCTCTTTCAATAGTATGTTCTGATTTAAATTTAAAGCAAATGATATTCTCTTTCTCCCAGAACACTCTCAGACACTTCTCTTTTGATTCCCTATTCATATAAATCAGTGCGAAACGATTTCCTGGTAGAATGACTTTATTTTCCCTCCCTGATGGTTAACCACTTTGATATGTCCCCATTTAACTGCCACATATTTTCACACCCAAATATGGGAGCTATTGATGTCAGAACCTAGGGGCTGAGTCCCACCCCAAATAATTTCTGAAAAAACAATGCCATGCGCCTCACCCTTGCTCTCAGAAAATGAAAAATTAAAAAATTAGAGAAAATACAGTCTTATACTATGTTAATTTAAAATTCATTCTAAGCATAAATGACCCACAATTTCTATGGAAAAAATCCTTCTGCCCCTCCAAAATCAAATTCTGCGTACATACCAGTGGTTTTCGCAATGCAAAAAAGTGACTACCACACAGCAGCTAGATGACAAAACTGTTGGTATTCAAGGTAGAATTTTTACAGATAGATTTTTTTCTAAATGATCTCGCGTGGAAAATGTTTTATACACTGGTGAAAGAAATTAAGAGAATTTGCATATTTTATCGAATTTCATGAAAAGAACTGAACTGAATGTAAAACCACTGCTTTTAGACAAAAATGCAAATCTTGTACGTCAAATACCTAAACGTATACGTGTGTGTAGGCGGATTCAGTAGAGAAACAGGCTTTATAAGCGCGTGTAAGTTAAGGCGCATTTCGTTCGCTAGCACACCTCTGCAAATTTCTTGGTGTTATTTTGCAGCAATTGGTTAATTTCAAATTGTAACAGTAAAAATGAGTAACCACCAACGTTCAGATGATGGAATGAGGTGGCGAATTGTGGGGAGGCTAGAAGCAGGCCAATTTCAAGTCCAGGTTTATAGAGAGTTCAATTTAACGCCCAGCGTCGTGTGTAACTTATGGAAACAGTTCCAGGATACCGGATCCATCGAGAGAAAGCCTGGGCAAGGTCGTCCGAGAGCCACGATGGCCAGAGAAGATTGCCATTTGTCAATTACAGTGAGGCATAACAGGAGTGCTGCAGCTTCTCAGCTCTCTCGTGACTTGTATGCAGCCACAGGAACCCGTGTATCAAGGGTGACTGTTTCCAAAAGACTTGATGAGAGAGGGTTGTTTGGAAGAAGACCTGCTTGAGACCTACCTTCACTGATGAGTCCTGTTTCAGGCTAAGCACCGATTCTTGCTGTACATTCATATGGATAGAACCATCTGGGGAGGGCAATTGCCAGGGTTGGTAAAAAAACCGGTTTTTTTGGTTTAAACCAGGTTTTTTTATTTTAAATAGTATTAACATTAAAAACAATGAAATTTCTGAAAAATCATTCAAACTTCCAATAATTAACAAAAATAAAATGTTTATCAATGTAATTAACACTATTCCCATGCTAATTAATCAATAAATATTTTTAAAATTTAAAAAAAAAACCAACTTTTGCCATTTAATTATTTTTTGCTTAACTCAATGGATTACTGTGTGTTTGAAAATTCTTTTAATGTTATTAATCATATAATATATAAAGGTTTTTCTCCAGTTACTTTCAGTATACTTAATTAGAAAGATATTTTGAAAAAAGTAATAAAAATTAGGTGAATATAATGAGGCATAAATAATGCAGATTACTGGTATTGCAATGTGCATCTTGATAGAAGTTCTATCCACACACTGATGCTGTGGAAGTGCCGAAATGATGTGGTTGCGCAAAATAGATTATAATGCTGGCCAAGTACAGCATCATCTAATTGCAAATTTTGCACTACTTGCACTTTTTTCCTTTTGCGAGATAAATTTCCATTGCTTCAGGAGTACCCATGCGAATTTTCAAGTCATTCTAACCAGTAGTTCTTATTGAATAGTTTTGGAATGAAAACTTCAAATTATAATCACCCTGTATATAGCTGATTATTTTTCATAAATCTGTTACTACTATACAGTAGAACCTTGATTAACTGGGCTTAACAGTGAAAGTATTAAAAAAAATTACTATTGAATATTAAGACTGGGAGAGGAGATGTGCTGCTACTTATGGGAAAAAAATGAAAATGTATGCGAGGTAATGCAACTATTAGTACACTAGTCCTTTAAAGACAGCTGGTGTCTATTGGATTATAGGACCACCTGCCCCTAGCCTGATGGTGTCACTACCCATGGAGGAAAGAATAACAGGAGGTGACATCAGGAACGAAAATTGAAGCCGTTGTGGCAACCCGATGGGCTGACGAGTAAGCCCAAACAAACCGCTCTTTTCCCTATACTTAACATGTGTTTTGCTGGATCGAATTCTTTTAAAATATTAATAACTAAATAAATTTAAGCACCATGACCATTTAATGCGTCTTCAGGTAATCTACATGATCCAATAAAGGGGGAAGATAAAACTTTATCCTTGTATAAGGGGTTTTTATATTTTTAATTTATTTTTGAAAGGGGAAGATCATTTTTCGCTCTCGACTCGTCATAAGTTTTTAGTTGAGTGCTTCAATTTATTTTAAAACTTTGATGCATCACATTAATGTCTATGGGAATATGATTAATTAAAATAATATGAAGCTGCAATAAAATGCAATTTCATAATTTTTTTCTTTTAACTGTTTATCTTGCCTTTTTGTTTCGTTCATCATTATCATAGATCCGGGACATTTCGAAAGTGTTTGAGGCCCGTGGGCGCTAGTCTTAAGCTTTACATGAGAAATTTTGATTTCTGAATCAATCCTGGGGTGCTCGAGCACCTTCTGACAGGGCCGTAGCTAGGATTTTTGGCACCCGGGGCAAACAGCACTTTGCCGCCCCCGTGCCTCAAACATGGGCGGAGATACGGGGGGGGGGGCAAAGGTGGAGTCAACTGATCTAATGTATATATGAGCTGACATCATCATCATCGTGGCCCCCCCCATCAATAATGACCTTGGCCCCCCCCCCCCAGACTTCCAAGTAAATCTCTGCCTATGGCCTGAAAGTACTGGAAGTGCTCGAGCGTCCTCCGCCACTGTGTATTTATGGTTTTGCTGCCTGTAGGCTGTACGAATTTTGCCACCCTTCTTCCGTTCCACTCTCATATTCTTGAATACGTATTACTGGAAATATATGCCGCCCATCCGAACTTTCCGCTATGTAGATGTATTGAGAAAAAAATATTAAAAAATAAAAAACTTTTTGTTACGAGCCGCGATAAGTCATCTCTCTGGCCTATAGTGTTTATAAAAATAATCCGGGCTGTTTTTTTTTCCTCTTCATTTTGTACCAATTACTTTGCTTTTAAAGTGGTATGTGTACGAAAATTTAACACAAAAAAGTTTCGAATTGAATTTGAAATCTAAAATTGTGTCTGTGTTCGAGCTTTTGCCTGGAATGGAGAAATATTTCTACAATATTTTAATATAAACAGCTGAAAAGCGTTGCATATGCTAATGTTTTGCATATATAATGTTTTTCGCAAAAAAAAGTCAGATTTTTTCAAACACCGCTTGTTCATTGTATTTCTCTCAGCACTGAGGTATTACATGTTTTGGCATAATATTTTTAAAATTAAAATGCCGAGAAGGAATTTTGTGGCACAAGATATGGGTAAATTTTGGTTATTTTTGCAAAAGGTTCCGTGTTGTTGAAGTTAATATTCGAAAACAAATAACAACTAAAATTGTAAAAGCTCTCGTTCAATTGTATAAATATATCCAAAGAATTTGAGGGTAAAAAATCGAGTTCCTAAAGTCAATAGTAAATTTGTAAATGATTTTTAAAAACGGGGATGTTTCTCATAGGAAAGCATGGGAAGCCACGGTTTGTTTGGGCTTACTTGGTCCCTTTAATAGAGCGATCACTGGCTTCATCTGGCAACCTAGATTCCCCATGTTTCTCAACAGAGGCGCTAGTCGCGTCACCTCCTGTTATTCTTTCCTCCATGGTCACTACCCCTAGCCTGATGGTTGCTGCTTGGGAAAAAGAAACCTTGTCAGATAACACACCACTACATTTAGATGTGTGATACAATCCTTATTCATGAATTTGCGAAAGATAGAGCATCAGAATGTTGCCAAAGGCTAGAAAATGTTGCAAGAATGAGAAATTTTGGCTTTTGTATATAACTTTAAATAACTAAGATACTTCATGTGAAAAATATATATATATTCTGGCCACTTTTATGAGACTTTTTGAAAAAAACCACTTATAAAATCTTATGTCATTTAACCGACTGACGGTTTGAGGGTGTTGAGAAAATCTACTTGAAAAAGGTTCAGGTAATTGTGACAAAACCTCTTCGAAAAAAATCCAACAATTTTTCCTTCGCCCCGTACAAACAGCGGGATATCGGATTTAGTGTTGTGTGGTTTAAATTTTTTTGTTCCGCCCACTGTTGAATGCTTCTTTGTAGGAGAGGAAAAGAAAAGGTGTGTTCTCTCGTAAAAGGATTCAAATTAAGTACAATACTTGGCTTTTTGTGGACTCGTCTTTTTTCCCATTCCTCTGCGAACGCAATTTTTACTTTTCAAGTAAAGATCTGGGCAAAATGGAAGTGATTACACAAGCGCTGATTTGAACAACTACCAAATTATTTTACTCAAAAATTTCAATAAGCTTACCGTATTCCCACGCATTGGCCGGCACACCGTAAAACACGAAGGGCACCAGCTTTTTGTACGTTGTGGTCTTGGCCACTTTCGGCATGCCGGAAAAAGTGAGGTTATAATAGGATCACCGCATGCATTCAGCTGAATCAGTGGATTTTCCGAATAAAGTTGATATACAGTATATGTGTATATTTTTCTAAATCACACTTCCTCATTTTCAAAAAAAATCAGTGTTCTTTAAATATTAATTTGGCTCGTTCTTCCTCAGGAATAAATTGAATCTATGCATTATCTTGTGTTCATAAAACTTTGAAAGGAAACTATTTTACTTACATAGTTCCTGAATTTTATAACTCTATGCCATCTGATATGAATTCAACTGTCAGCCTTCATTCATACACAGGGCCGCACCTATGGGGAGCAGACGGGTCTCGTACCCCGGGCGCTGAGCCCGAGGGGGTGCAAATTTCATTCTGAAACATCTCCTTTACCATTACAAGGGGGCGTAAAAATGTGCGCTTGCCCCGTGTGACCAAGCATCTAGTTGCGGCCCTGTTCATACACATGTATAGAAGACTAATCAAATTTTACCTTCTTTCAATTACAGTACCGACATTGAACAATATTTCTGATTCTCTATGAAATGTTTCATTTCCTTCTTCCTCCCATTCAGTTATTCATTCTAATATTAAATATTCAACTGTTTGTTTTCAGTAACATCCAATAAGAGCCATCATTGTTGGCTCCGACGATATGTATAATCTATTTTCCTGATAAGAAATGAATAAAAAATAAAGATATTCAAGAATTTTCCAGAATCCGTGAATCGAATTTATTGGCATTCCGGAAAATACGGATATTTTCAGCATGCTGGTCTGCCTCACTGTTTCCCGGCATGCCAGCTAATGTGGGGGAGTACGGTAACTATTTTAGTAAGAAATTAGTTTTTCCTCACTAATTGAATTCAATTGCTGTGGCCCGCTTTACATCCAGGAGCTGAACTGTTTTTGATCGTTAAATTTCTTCCTAAAAACATTATTGTGCAAATAAATGTTATGGTAGGTTGTTTGACCTCAAGACCTTTCTGTTATGTTGACAATGGTGCTATTGGAAGAGCCGTAGCCAGAAATTTCTTGTGGGTTGGGGGAAGGGAACTGACAGTGCAGTACTTAGTCAAGATTCCACAATGTATAAGTAAAATTCTGGCATTTAGGGCGATGACTGGCAGTGCGGGTGGAGCCAGAGGGTGCAGTGAGTGCTCGAGTACCTACAGTATTCTGTACCACTGATCTGAGCACCCCCAAAATTCATTTAGGGATCAATAGTTTCCATGTAAAGCTCAAGTCAAGCACCCACGGTTTCGTAACTCTTCCGACGTATCTAATGGCTGGGACACCAGATCACTATCTTAGATGGAAAAAAAAGAAGTCAGTCAACCATTTGGATGTTTCGTTTGTACAATGAGCACACTTTTTATAAGAAGTGTGAGTATTTTATTTTTATATTTAAATATACTTTTTTTTCTTTCAATGTTGAGGCATTGTGCTTGATGAGCACGTACAAGCTTATTCATGTCCTGTCACATAAGTGTGAGGAATTGATAGATGAGCTGCACATTTTTTTTTTTTTTGTACGGAATGCTTAATCATAAGCCGTGGCTCAGCTTTTACAGCACAATACTTTTTTACTGGATTTTCACCCGTGGCCACTTAGTATATTCTAGAGCTACTGTGTCGTCGCGTGGACATAATTCTGGGATCTCATCACGAGCATCCAGGTTTGTATCTTACTGGCGGCAGAGTGGTGGTCTACCGAAGTTCGTTTTCTGTGGTTTTTCCACTTAATGAACGGTTACAGCAGCGGTTCTCATCCTTTTTGGGCTCGCCCTTTTCAGTATATAATTTCTATGGTGGAGCCCTGTTTCACTCGAGGAGCACTTTTTGCATATAATTTTTATGGTAGAACCTTGTAGGCCTCTTATTTTTTATTTATCTATCAAAGTTACTGATTTGTTTTATTTTCCTCGAGTCACGGCGGAGCCCCTGGGAAGTGTACACGGAACCCCAAGGGCTCCGCGGAGCACCGGTTGAGAATCGCTGGGTTACAGGTTTATCCTGCTTGAAAGTTTGAATTTACTCATGACCGGTCAACAATGTGATAACATGCTTATATTTATTTCCACTTCCAACTGTTTTTTTTAAAAATTCTTACTATAACCGATAAAATTAAAAAAAAAAACCACAGACGAGTGCCCTTGCATTATTTATTTTTTAGAGCATTGCTCAGCGAAGCGATGAACAATGATATAAAAATGTATATATTTGTATAAGTAATGGTACTAGCTGAAAATGATCAACTAAGCAATGAAATGTTGCAGAGATTGAATACATGCGTGGATTTAGGTATTGCAAATGAGCCGCATTCTCGATTTCACTGAACATTAGCATGGCATAGTTTGCAAAGCTAATAGAATTTCATACATGTTATATACGTCTTACCACAAATGTGATGCGCATACGTTCCCATATGCTTTCTCTGTGTACGTTCGCCCAACTCTGGTTCACAAGTATGGGCTGATCCAGGCATAGCCCGGGGGGGTATAATGTCTTCATGGGGCCTACATGATAAAATTCTGGCACACAATAATTTTCGAAAGTATGTAAATATGTAGGCTGTTACTTCCATCGAAATACTGAACCCCCTTCCCGAATATCACTTTGCACGCGGGAGGGGGTGGGTTGGCGCGATCTTGGCATCACTGCCCAGCGTATAACCTTCACAAGAGGGAAGCTCGCTGGACTCTAGAGACATGACAGTCTTGACAGCCACTATGACAGTCTTGACAGAAATTATGACAGTCTTGACAGACACTATGACAGTCTTTGTTTATAAAATTTTCGCTTTCACTATAAATTTTTTCAAAAAGAAAATAGTTTGTATACTTAGAAATGGTTTACTCTGCTGGGTGAGGTTGGTGGCCCAGGCAAAGGCGAGGGCCAAGAAAGCAAGGAGGGAGAAGAAAACATGGTCCAAAGAGGGTTACAGGGTGTAGGGTAAAGGAGTTAAGAAACACTGGTATCAATTATGCTCTGCGTAAATAAACATGATACTGTATTTTTTTTTTTTTGGTTTTCTGATGTAGGGTTTTCCAATCACATCAGATAATTGAGGTTCTGCCGTATCGTACTTGAGTAGTGATAAAGAGGTAAAGATAAACAAATGAAAAATAAAATTAAAAAATTTTGCCTATACTGTAAAAAAATTAAAATCACTGGGAAGCCAGGATGTCACAATTCGGGGGGGGGGGGGGGAATTCTGTTTATCTCTATCTTGCATTCAGTGTTTCGCAGTCAATGAGTTTTAATACAATGTAATTTTTTTTCATGCCAAAATAAAAGTGAATGCCAGTACATATCCTACAATCAAGCGATAAGAATTTCTATCATAAGATAAAGACGTGCCTTTTAGGTGGGGCATTTCTTGCTGAAGAGCAGCCTTTTTTATACTTTCTGAAAATTCCTCTTCCTTTACAAAAGGATTAAGGCTTTTTTGAACTGACTATTCGAGAGCTGCTTGTCAAACGTCTATCTGCTAAGTTAATTGAAAACTGTCCCCTCCCGCCGAAGAGGCAGAAGCCATTTTGTCGTTTCCAACGCCCAGCGCTGTTGCGAGTACAATGGTCATTTTGTGGAGAAAGGAGAGGGGCGTATGCTAAGCCAGCTTAGTGATTCTTTATGGGGGGAAAGCAAGGCAGTATATTTACGGCCAGGACCATTTGGAAGTCGAAAAGTTCACACGTAAAAATACGGCCTGGACCGTTTGGAAGGCATGAACTTCACACGTACATATACGTGCAGGACCGTCAGTCGGTTAAAGATATACCATCAGAATGTACCCCAAGGATATAAAATGTGGTCAGAATGAAACATTTTGGCTAATAATGAACCAATATGATATTTTTCAAGGGAAAAAAATGATATTTAGGCCGCTTTTATTTGATTTTTTGAAAAAAAACCACTTGGCTAAAACCAAGGTTTAAACCAAACAACCCTGGAATTACAACTCGCAACCCCCCACCGGGAACCATCCAGGGAATGAAAACAGCGTTTCTGAACGAGTGGGACCAATTGCCACAGGAAATGATAAACTGCCTTATTTCAAGTATGAAATCACGCTGCGAGACCTGTATATCTGTAAGAGGAGACCATACCCCCTATTAACCCATCTATTAACATATTTTTTTGTTTATTCTGCAACCGCTGTTTCATACCATCCGACACCAACGAGTGTTACGCACGATGATGGGTGTGTATTACAATTATTGAATGGTTATTTGTTTAGTATTGTGTCAATGTATGAACATATCAAATTTCATTAAAATCGGTACAGTAGTTCTAGAGATAATTGACCAAGTCTGCAAATTCTCTTAATTTCTTACACCAGTGTATATACCGGATCTATAATTACTATATCAGGGGTGGGAACTCTGCGCCAATTGCGCCGCACTGCGCCAAAACTAATATCTTGCGCCATCCTGCTCCAATAGCGTATTTTCGCATTTTTCTGCGCCAAATAGCGAATTTTGCTTCAGTATGCCCGGAATTTCGGAAAGGACGCCAAAAAAATTTTGTTCCTGCTAGCCACGAAACGTTTCTTTACGAGAGAGAAGAGCATGTTTTATTCCACTATACTTAAACTATCGGCCCCTGATCGGGCTTTCCATCGCGAAACCCCGATATTGTCCGTGATCGTGGAACTGAAGATGGCTTGCAATGCCTTTCAGCTTTAAAGTGCAAATTCGAGTGTTTCCGTTTAAAAAAAAAAGTCGTCACTGGAAGCAGCAGAAATTACTGTAGTCGATTGTCATTGTGTTAAATCCCGATGTTTCGTGGAAAAAATTTTCATTCCGGGGGTAAAAAGCGCATGTCCGCCGAATTACGCATGTTAGTTTAGAAACTTTGCCGAATAACGAGCGTTAAATCGCTAATTTTGCCGAATTGCGAGCGTTAAATCGCTAATGTTGCCGAATAACGAGCGTTAAATCGCTAATGTTGCCGAATAACGAGTGTTAAATCGCCAAATAACGAGCGTTAAATCGTCAATCTCGCCAAATAGTGAGCGTTAAATCGTCAATCTCGCCAAATAGCGAATGTCAGATCGCCAATCTCGCCAGATAATGAGTGCTGAATCGCCAAACATCGAGTTGATTGTTCCGAAATTCTCTCCCATTTTGCAACAATTTCTTTCTAAGTATAAAAAAATTAAAAACTTATAAATTTTTTTTAGCTCATTTGAAGTGCTGCTGTTCAAGGCAGCAAATAGTGCCCACAGTAAGCAAAAATCATCTTAAATAGACGGGTGCAAAAAATTTTATGATAGCCGCTCTTTCAAACAAGGTGTCAAAAGCCTAAAATACAAAAATCAAGCTGACGAAAAGATGTTTGATAACAAAAGACAGTGCAGTTTTATTTTGAAAAGGGTTGAGGGTTAACGAAAATATTCTTGTTAATTTCACTGTTCCAATTTATAAATATCTGCTCCGAATCTCATATTTTGCTGCTCCAAATCCTGAATTTGCTGCTCCAAAACTGCTCCAAATCCTGAATTTTGCTGCTCCAAAGCTGCTCCGAAATGGACTTAGTCACTTCCCACCCCTGCTATATATATACGCAAGATTTCCAAGAAGTTTGACTTTCTCATAATATAAGGTATACTGAAATAACTTAGAGAAACATAACTTGTTTTGAACAATTTCACTATAAAGCCAGGATTATTGATTATATTCTATTGAATGTATTTAGGAAGGCTGTGGTGACATGGGAAGACTTTGGGGGCCCTCTTTCCCTACCCTGCCTACAGGGTAATTCAGAAGAGATGGGGAAAACTTTATAGAAAACTTTTATGGTTATAGTACACACCAATACAAACAATGGTCATCAAAGAATGTGTGGCCTAACATGAAACACAAATGTGTTAGTGCGTTTCAAATTGGCCGTTCCGCAAATGTTGAAATGACATTCCTGTTGAAACTTATTGGGCAAAGAACAACACCATGCATACAAATATAACCTGGGGAAGAAGAAACAGTATGCAAATCTACATCACAGTGAATGAAAGGCACAGACGCCAGCCCTGTGAACTTATTCCAGTGCGCAACTGTTCTAACAGTTGTAGCATATGAATGACGTACTGGAATTACTTCATAGGGCTGCCGTCCGCGCCTTTTATTCACTGTGATGCAGATTTGCATATGATTTTTTCTTCTTCCTCATGTTACATTTGGTGTTCTTTTTCTCCCGATAAATTTCAACAGGAATGCCATTTTAACGTTTGCGGAGCAGCCATTTCGAAATGTGCTAGCATGTTTGCGTTTCATGTTAGACTATGAATTTTTTATGACAATTGTTTCTATCACCGCTTGAAGTTTTTCCCATCTTTTCTAAATTACCCTGTATACATAAGCATCATGTATTTGCTATTATGGTTGGTGAATGGCTCTGGTACAATTCCAAAAGTTGGGATACTCAACCTTTTAATTTCCCTTATATAATTTTATAACCTGACGCAGGCCAAAATAAGATGTTACATTGTTTTGAAAGATTTCATTCTAATTATCATATTAAAAAAACAGGATCACCATTTTTTTATTACACTGATTTATTTTTTTTCACCAAAAGTTTCTGTAATAAAAGTTATCACATAGTTGATATCCATGAAATAATTGCAATCACAAAAAAGTGTGAATAATCAATAATCATTGCAGTTGAACACTGGCTTTATTTATTTGTCATAAAGATGCTTTGCCTTGTTCTTCATTTTTTTCAATAATCAAATTACATTTTTAGCTTCACATTTGGCAAGGCTCCCACTTGTCCTACCTTTTTTTACCAAATCCTATCTACAAAATTTGTGTAATTGATTTTAATTAAGTAGGGAATCATTGATATATTGCCGAATATTATAAATGTTGTAGATTGCAATTAATGATTCTGCCAAAGCAGAAATTGTATCGTTTTCAAGGTTATTTGAGGATGGGGGTTGTTTACACTTCTGTAATACGCCACGAGATGGCGTTGTGTTCACATTTTTTTAATATATTTTTTCTTTAATTTTCGTATGTGGATGTTTGGTCCTCAGCGCTAAGTGTGTCCGAATAAGTGTTGTTGTTACCGCCGTTCGAGAAGCACGACTGCTAAATTTTTCATCTGATCAATTCGGAATTAAATAAAGTTAGTTTTTTCGTTTAAACCGGGAATTCCATTCTTTCGCAGACGCGAACAGAACATTTTTTGGGGGCTCGTCCGGGATCTGAATCAGATCATCTTGCCTGAAAATGCCGACTCAGACGGAAATCGTCAAGCTACGGGGACGAGAAAAGGCCGCTCTGACTCGCATTGTTAGTTTCGCAGCGTCGCTGGAGGACTCTACATCAACGGAAGCAGTCCTGGTGAGACTAGAACGGATTGAAGATGCCTTCAAGAGGTTCATTGAGTATGATCAAGCCCTTCCAGACGAGGTATCGGAGATGGGAAAAGTCGAAGATCAGTATCTTGACGTCAAATCGAAGCTGAACCGATTCATCAATGCCAAGAAGATGGTGGAGGCGCCGCACTCCAACTACGCATCTCAAGTGCAAAACTCAGCCACTGGGTCAAGTGGGTTCAAACTCCCGAAGCTGAACATTCCCGCGTTCAGCGGAGAATACATGGAATGGCTCAGCTTCAAGGACATGTATCTAGGAGTTGTGCACAATAACGAAACTCTCAGCCCAATACAGAAGTTTCATTATTTGAAAGGACTGCTCGAGAAAGCTCCAGCCGATATCATCCGCCACATTCTGATCTCGGAGGCTAGCTATCAAGAAGCTTGGGGAAGGCTGGTGGAGCGTTACGACAAGAAAAAGCAAATAGCCAGCTCGCTGGTTTCTACTTTCTTGAATCAGCCCAGGGTCACCAGTGTGAAATCTAACTTACAATGTATAGCCGACACTTCCGAACAAGTCGTCCGGGGCTTGAAAACTCTTGGTGATGGGGCCATCAGCCCAGACGTATGGTTGATACATCTGCTGCTCGAAAAGGTCGACGCCGATACTCGCCGAATGTGGTTCGAGAGGACCGTCGACAAAGACTTTCCAACGTTCCAGAGCTTCATCGATTTCCTCAACGAGAGATCATCGGCTATCGAGGATACGGCAGTCGATTCCGCATCTGAAGTGAAACCCAAAGGTACGTCTAGCACTGCAGCTAGATTGTCTGACGTGAAGTGTTCAAAATGTAATGGTAACCATTCCATCGCGAATTGTGTTAGTTACAAAAATCTGAGTGTCGTGGCACGCAAGGATTTTGTGCGGGAGAAAAATCTTTGTTTTAATTGCTTGTCAAACAAGCACTTGAGCAAGAAGTGCTGCTCTCAGTTTTCATGTCGAATATGCAACGCGAGACATCATTCCAGTCTCCACAAACAAATGCATTCAAACTATGCTACTGCTTCGGTGTCGCGTGATGAGCCAGCTGTCAAGTGCACTGGAAATTCTTCGGAAAGACCACCTGAACTATCTCTCAACGCTGCACAGGGAAACATTGCCTTGTTGCCTACTGCAGTTGCATCGGTCCGTGATGCCTGGGGTCATTATCAAAGTGTCAGAATCCTACTTGATTCTGGTTCTCAGGCTACATTAATTTCTCAATCAACTGCCCAGAGGCTTGGCCTTAAGATATCATCTTGTGTTCGTGTCCCAGTAGTTGGATTGGCATCTTTTCAGCCAACTACTACTCAAGGAACTGTCAGTTTGTGCATAACATCAAAATACAACCAACGCGAACTATTCAACATGGATGCTTTTGTGCTAAAGAGATTGACTGCTCCTCAACCATCCTCGATGATCAAGTTCAAAGATCGCGACATGCTTGATGGTCTAAACCTGGCGGATCCAACATTTTCTACTCCAAGTGACATTGATTTAATCATAGGAGCTGATCACTTCTTCTCGATAATTCTTCCTGGTCAGGTGATGAATGCAAACAAGGAGCCCATTGCCCAAAATTCGAGATTGGGATGGATCGTTACTGGCAAAATCAACAATGCCTCTTCAGTTGTTGGATTGACAGTGACAAATCTCAGCATGAATGACGAACTGAAACGGTTTTGGGAGATCAAATCAATTCCTTGTGAAAAGGTTCCTGAACTAACTCCTGAGGAGGAATTCTGTGAAAAGCATTTCAAGGAAAATGTCTCGATCAACGAGAATGGACGTTTTGTTGTGAAGCTTCCAATCTGCAAACCTGATGTAAAATTGGGAAATTCTTATGACTCTGCATTCTCGCGTCTGCAGTCGATGCAAAGAAAATTCAAGCACGACCCAGAATTGTCAATGGAATACAGATCGTTTATGCAAGAATACGCGGATTTGGGTCACATGCGCTTGGCTGATGATGAGACAGATACTTGTGTCTCCTTCTGATCAATCATACCAACGTATATTATGGCGTGACAATTCCTCCGATCCTATCGCTGTGTACAAATTACAAACTGTCACCTACGGTTTGCCTTCCTCGTCGTTCCTGGCTACTAGATGCTTGAAGCAAATAAGCATTGACCGTCAAGGCAATTATCCAGATGCAGCAAGAATCATTTCTAATGACTTCTACGTAGATGATTTGCTATCCGGTGCAGATACTGCGGAAGATGCCAAGCGGTTGTGCTCACAAGTGTCTTCGTTACTTCGAATCAGAGGTTTTGAGCTTCGTAAGTGGAGATCGAATTCGCAATCACTTCTAAAGGAGCTGGATGCAGATTGTGATGACCACAATATTGCAATTGACAGCAATGAACAGTCCAAGGTATTGGGATTGAACTGGAACTCTGTGGATGATGCCTTTTTCTTCACACCATGTTTGAACATTGATGTTCCCTTGACGAAACGCAAAGTCCTCTCTAGATCTGCTCAGATATTCGATCCAATGGGATTAATTTTCTCATGTATAGTATGGATCAAAATATTCTACCAAAAGTTGTGGGTGGTGAAATGTGATTGGGATGATCCATTACCCGATGTTCTAACGAAGGAATGGCTTGAGTTTCAAGCTCATTTTAATGCAATAAATGTGCTAAAGGTGCCTCGTTGTGTATCGGCATCAGAGGGTCCGATATCATTACATGGATTTTGTGATTCCTCTTCTCAAGCTTATGCGGCTGTAATTTATTACTGTCAAGAAAATTCTGGGAATACTAAGGTCACTCTGTTTGTGTCAAATACTAAGGTAGCGCTTGTGAAACAGCTGTCAATTCCAAAACTTGAACTCTGTGGTGCATTCCTGCTGGCTCAGCTGTTCAAATCTGTGCTGAAATTTATCAAGATACCAGACATTCAAGTTTTTGCATGGACTGATTCTAGAGTGGTCTTGTCCTGGTTGTCGTCACATCCACGAAGATGGAAAACCTTTGTCGCCAACCGGACTTCAGAGATTCTCGATACGCTACCAGTAAGTGTATGGAATCACGTCACATCAAAGGACAACCCAGCTGATCTTGCGTCCCGAGGAATCAGTCCTGAGCTGCTGCAAGAATGTGAACTCTGGTGGCATGGACCACCATTTCTCCGTGATCCATCTGCAACCTGGCCTAAGACAAATGATGAATTGCTGAAATCATCACCTATGCCTGAAGAAAGACCGGATCCAATATACTCATACGCAACATCGATCAACGACACTCTGAGTGAATTATTTGAAAAATATTCATCTCTGTCCAAAATCATTCGTATCGTTGCGTACTGTTTCAGATTTTTGTCAAAATGCATTGGGACAAAACCCACTGACAGCAACATCGCGAAAACCACTGTGAAGCCATTGCAGTTGTCCGAGATAGAACGTGTAAAGAAAGTAATCATTTGGTGGGTTCAAAACTGTTCCTTCAACGATGAGATAAATTGTATTCGTAACGGAAAACCATTGAACTATAAAGGCATTCTTGGATCACTGAATCCATTTATCGATAAAGATGGTGTTTTACGGGCAGGAGGCAGGATTCAACGAGCAAAATTTACATATGGAGCCAAACACCCGATCATTCTGCCAAAAGATCATCCAATTAGTCTGCTTATTATTCGTGAATCTCACATTGCGAATCTGCATGCTGGTCCGACGCTTCTATCCAATATCCTGAAGCAATCGTATTGGATTATTGGAGCTAAGAGGATAATTCATAGAGTTATTCACAAGTGCACTGTGTGTTTCCGGTTCCGTTGCAAATCAACTTCTCAGCTGATGGCAGATTTACCAGGTCCTCGAGTCACCATGAACAGACCATTCACGAACTGTGGTGTAGATTTTGCTGGCCCTATCGAGATAAAGCTTCATAAGGGTCGTGGATCCAAATTCGCGAAGGGATACATTGCCCTTTTCATATGCTTGGCAACTAAGGCTGTACACCTCGAAATTGTGAGTGATCTCTCATCGGATTCTTTCATTGCGGCCTTGAAGAGATTAAATGCGCGACGTGGCGCTCCATTGAATATGTACTGTGATAATGCAACAAATTTCGTTGGTGCAAGACGTAAGCTTGACGAACTAACGTTGTTCGCGAAGGAGATAAATGACAATCCAAAAATATCATATTTCCTCAACCAACGATCAATTCAGTGGCACATGATACCACCCTCTTCTCCTCATTTTGGAGGGCTTTGGGAGGCTGGAATTAAATCAGTCAAGTTTCATTTGAAAAGAATCGTTGGGGATTCACACCTGAAATTTGAAGAGCTATCTACTCTAGTGTGCCAAATCGAAAGAATACTGAATTCCAGACCATTGGTGACTCACAACGACGAAAACATAGACTCGATGCAAGTGTTGACACCTTCTCATTTTTTGACTGGCGATATTCTGTGCTCAGTTCCAGAAGAAGTGGATGATGTCAAGCATCCGTCAACGAGATGGCAACTTGTTCGGAATCTGAAGAATAGTTTCTGGAAACGATGGCACACTGAATATCTCCATTCTTTGCAACAAAGGCATAAATGGAAGAACACCTGCCCCAACCTGTCCGTAGGTGATATTGTGGTACTTAAGGAGAGCAACCTTCCACCATCAAGCTGGCCGATTGCTAAAATTGTGGAAACGCATCCCGGAACTGATGGACTCGTTCGTGTAGTCACGGTGAAGACTAGCAAGGGCCTCTACAAGCGGACTATTGCCAAGGTCATCAAGCTTCCCTTGTGACTCTAATGTATTATAATTAATAGTAATTAATTAGGGCAGGAGTATGTTTACAGTTCGGTAATACGCCACGAGACGGTGTTGTGTTCACATTTTTTTAATATATTTTTTCTTTAATTTTCGTATGTGGATGTTTGGTCCTCGGCGCTAAGTGTGTCCGAATAAGTGTTGTTGTTACTGCCGTTCGAGAAGCATGACTGCTAAATTTTTCATCTGATCAATTCGGAATTAAATAAAGTTTGTTTTTTCGTTTAAACCGGGAATTCCATTCTTTCGCAGACGCGAACAGAACAGGGGTGTATGTGGACCATTTGGTTTATTAATTTTTCTTTTGAGAGTTCAACAAGTAGAGTTGTCATTAAAAACTTCTGTGTCTGGATAGAAAAAATAATTTTGTATTTACTCATATTTTTAATCATATATAATATATTATATATCATTTATAATATATCATATATAATATATTTACTCATATATTTTGTATTTACATGGCTCTGTAACTAACACTCATCATTCAAAATTATGAAGCACATTTTGTGTATAGGTGAAACAACATTTTGCATAACAAAGCAGTTGGATACATAGGCCTATTCTAGGTTTTGTGACTCTGATGCTATTTAACAGTATGCAGTAATGCTCTGTATATTTAAGACATGCGGAGGCATAAACAATGTTTACAAAACTTTGAAAAGAGCTGGAAGTGAAAGTGTTTCATTTGTCAAAAACAGTCACACTGACATTGAACATAGTAAAATGTAAACAAATGCCTTTAAAAAAAAGATGACAACGCAGTAAAAAACATCCAGTTCACCTTGACTTATTTATTATTTACGTCAGACCTTTTTGCGTAATTTACACATTTTGCACTGTGCTTTCAAAAGAGCGTCAATCTTCAAAAACTTACATGTCTTCATAATGTGCTGTGCATTGTCGAAGAGAGTTGATGGACTGGACTGTGGAAGTTTCCAAACAAAAGGATGCAATTTATATTGTGAGGAGAGGAAATAAAGAATTATCTCTGGTTTCTCGTACCCTGTTTTGGCCAAAAATTGTTTTTGTAACCAAGTCATTTGTTGTGTAATTTTGCTTTGGCTTGAATCAATTTTACAGGATGCTGAAATAGTTCTATAGAAAAAAATTTTAGAAAATTTTAAAATTTCCTAAAAATAAAAAAATATTTTTCTGGGGATTTTTTTTTAAATTATGCTATTATGTTGTCTAAGGAGGAGGTTATCCTCCTCTGTCCTACTTTTTCTAATTTTTTGATTGGGAGCCCTGACATTTAGTCATTAAAGAACAAATCCCACATGCTAGGTCTCCGCAGCAACTAAAAAAATTGATATTAGTGCCTAATATTTTCCATGTGTGATCACTAGCTCTCGAGAAAAAAAAAAGAAAATGCTTGATGCCTGAAATATTTGGTTCGCACCTAGATTTTTCCTGGAAATGTTGATAAAGCACATAATGTTGACAAAGTATAATAACTCTGCATAGTAGTGTGTCATGTTTATCGCTCTAATGGTCACATCAGATCTCTCTGATACACTGCTTCTTATTTTCGTGACAGGCCCCATGCGTGGATCAAGCTCTTACTACTTTTCTATTCCTTGCGCTAGTTGCAATGATGGTGTCAGTCATGCTGTGACATTGGTTGTGTCTAGTAGATTTTGTAAAGCTATTTTGTATCACAGATACCACGTGGCATAAAAAACTTCACGTGCTTCCACGTTAATATTCCTAGGGAACTTCTACCATGTAGGAGACAGATATCATATGATAGCATACTGTGAATAGTCCATCTTGTGACTCACAGGCAATGTACGAGGTGATGTACCTCTTAGTGATGCAACTATTGGAGTGTTAAACATGTCACTATATAACCCAACTGATTGTAGACATTGATCTCACAATGTTATTTATAAAAACATGTACTTGAATTTAAATTTTGATTTGAAAAATGTTTTCTCTTTTCATCACAGGTTCAACTTCTTTTACAAACTAATAGCAAAGCAGAAATTGAAAGTCTGAACAGGCTTGCAAATGGTTTTCTGGCAAATACTTATCTACCAAAGAAAATTAAATACGGTGGATGGATCTGAATATTGTAAATAAAATTCATGTGAAAGCCCCCATTTTATCACAAATGTGGATGTTTCATTCATTTCAAACTTAAGAAATAGAAACTACCTGTTAAAAGTTTAAGTAACATCAGAACTTATGTTATCAAATGAGGTCGTCTGTTACTTCTAGCTTTTTCTTCGTTTCCCAACGTATGCAATATAAACAGAGCTTACATTATTCATTATATTTTCGTTTGTCTCTGTGATTATCCTGAGTAAAGTTTGCTTATTATCCAATCTGAACAACTTCTGTCATCATAACTTAACAAAATTTATAAAAAAAATACCTGCAAATATGAATAAATAATTTTTCATCATTTGAAGGCATTTCTAGCAGTAGAGATTGTAGTGTAAAGTGTGCGACTTCCTAATATACTGGATGTGTGCGACTGGAAACAATCACATAGATTTACATATGGAATAAAGCGCCACCACGGTACACTCCCCTGTAGGTGTAGACGTCACCGTACCCTGTATTATGTTTATGTTAAGTCACCGCAAATGCTGTATAGAAATGTAGTTGATGACTTGCTCTTTGCATTCAACATTTTACTTTCAATGTTCTGCTAACCAGTTTGTTCTGAAGTTATGTTTTTAATAAATTAATCGTTAAATTTCTATATACAGTTGACATTTGTTTTTAAACTGACTTAATAATTATTTCATAAAATTGAGAGTTCATAAATGGGAGAGACGAAAAAAATGTAGGAAATACAAAATGAGTTAGCCGTTCACTTTTATTGATGACTAGCTATAATACCCGATGCTGCCCGGGTTTTATTTAATGAGGCTTTTTTGGATCACGTAATATCTCCCTCTCTCTTTGAGGGGCATGCAAACTGTGTCCAAGTTAACCAATATGGCAACTTCCTGCACGACTCATGAAATAAACAAATTCAGATTTAAAGAAACATAGAAATTAGTTTTTTTCCCCTTTTTAAGGGGCGCTAGGTATTTCAATCCCCCCATTTGAACTTCAAGTTATGCATCTGCTTGTCTCAGCTTTCAAAAATGCTTAATTAAAGCTGTGGAATTTTTTCGATGTACTTTTTGCGGGCCCCCATAATTAATTTTAAAACATCCTAAATTACACGAATTTATGCTGTTGAATATCAAAAGACAATACAGACATTAATTTGACACAGACATTTTGGATCACGTAATATCTCCCTCTCTCTTTGAGGGACATGCAAACTGTGCCCAAGTTAACCAATATGGCAACTTCCTGCACGACTCATGAAATAAAAAAAATATCTAGATTTAAGGAAATGTACACTGGTATAAGAAATTAAGAGAATTTGCAGACTTGGTCGATTATCTCTAGAACTACTGTACCGATTTTAATGAAATTTGATATGTACATACATTGATACAATACAAAACAAATAACCATTTAATAATTGTAATACACACGCATGATCGTGCGTAACACTCGTTGGAGTCGGAAGGTATGAAACAGCTGTTGCAGAATAAACAAAAAAAATGGGTTAATAGGGGGGTATGGTTCCCTCTTACATATATACAGGTCTCGCAGCGTGATTTCATACTTGAAATAAGGCAGTTTATCATTTCCTGTGGCAATTGGTCCCACTCGTTTAGCAACACTGTTTTCATTCCCTGGATGGTTCCCGGAGGGGGGTTGCGAGTTGCAATTGCCCTCCCCAGAGCGCCCTAGACATGCTCTATAGGGTTAAGGTCAGGAGATCTGGCTGTCCAATCCATCCGGCAAATATCCTCACTCTCTAGAAAATCGTCGAGCAGAAGAGCTCTATGTGGCCTCGCGTTATCGTCCATTAAAATGAACTCGGGGCCAACTGCACCCCTGAAAAGGCGAACATGGGGCTCCAACACCTCATCCCTATACCTTACACCAGTCACAGTGCCTCTTTCAAAGACATGGAGAGGTGTGTGGCCATCCAACATGTCTGCCCAGACCATTGAACCTCCTCCGCCATAATGGCCGATTTCGCGGACATTGGAGGGTAGGTAGCGGGTCCCTGATTCTCTCCATATGAACGTACGGCGAGAATCGGTGCTGAGGCTGAACCGGGACTCATCAGTGAAGAGAACGGTCGCCCATTGATCCATACTCCAATCTCTATGCTCTCTGCACTATGATAAACGGATTCTCCTGTCCGTAGAAGTGACAGCAGGTCTTCTTGCAAACAACCCTCTCTCATGAAGTCTTTTGGAAACAGTCACCCTTGATACACGGGTTCCTGTGGCTGCATACAAGTCACGAGAGAGCTGAGAAGCTGTAGCATTCCTGTTACGCTTCGCTATAATCGACAAATGGCGATCTTCTCTGACCATCGTGGCTCTTGGACGACCTTGCCCAGGCTTTCTCTCGATGGATCCGGTATCCTGGAACTGTTTCCATAAGTTACACACGATGCTGGGCGTTAAATTGAACTCTCTATAAACCTGGACTTGAAATTGGCCTGCTTCTAGCCTCCCCACAATTCGCCACCTCATTCCATCATCTGAACGTTGGTGGTTACTCATTTTTACTGTTACAATTTGAAATTAACCGATTGCTGCAAGAAATTCGCAGAGGTGTGCTAGCGAACGAAATACGTCTTAACTTACGTGCGCTTATAAAGCCTGTTTCTCTACTGGCTCCGCCTACACACTCGTGTACGCTTACGTATTTGACGTACAATATTTTCATTTTTGTCTAGAAGCAGTGGTTTTACATTCAGTTCAGTTCTTTTCATGAAATTCGATAAAATATGCAAATTCTCTTAATTTATTTTACCAGTGTAGAAATGAATATATTTTTTCCTCTTTGTTAAGGGGCGCGCACACGCTAGGTATTTTGATTCTTCCCCCCCCCCCCTTAAACTTCAAGTGATCCATTTGCCTGCTTCAGCTTCCAAAAATGCTTAATTAAACTGTGGAATTTCTTTGATGTACTTATTACGGGCCCATAATTAATTGAAAATATCCTAACACACATGAATTTATACAGTTGAATACTAAAAGACAATAGGAAGACGTTAATTTTCGTGCTTTTGAAAATATAAATAAAAAGTTGAAATAAGTGTTATTGCATGAATATCCAACTCAAAAGTAAGTCCGGTTAATTATTTCATATTTAATCTCCTGGGCTTCGTATATCTCTGAGCGAACTCAATATTTCAAAAATCAAGAATTCAATTCAATTTTTATTATTCAAATTATTGATGTGACAGAAAAACCCACTAAATTTCCGCATTTCTACAGTGAAATCGGCAATTTTAACACTGATTTCTATGAGGATCACCCTTTTCCTGACCCTCAAAGCAATGCTGTGACGATTATGATGTCTATTCAAAAAGCCTCATTACTGACAGTATTGAAAATGTGGCAAACCATTATAAAGGTATATACATGTCTGAAACACATTACTAGGGAACCAAATTAAACATTCGGAAAGTGATTATTGAGGCCCAAAAAACATTGTTGCCTGACAGTTTTTTGCTCATTTGGGGCATTTGCCCTACTCTGACTCAATTTTAAAGTAGCCTATCGTTCAAGTCGGGTCCCATTTGGTATATATGCAAAAGTTAGTGACGATCTATCTAAAATTGTGGATATGTATAGAGAACAGACAGACACGCACAGAAAATTAATTTTATATATATAGATTTTTATAAAAATTACTTATTTTTGTTTGCTTTATCACAAAGTTTTGGTAAATATAAAATTCCCTGAAATTGATGGATAAAATTTTGCACGAATTTCGCTTTGGCAGAAACTATCTTTCGCTGATCTTTGATTAAAGAACTCAATGTAATTTTTATAATCCTTTTTGTTTAGCAATTTCTGTCTTCATCAAAGTTAGCACATTAATTTCTTTCGAAATATATTTTTTTCATCCTAAGTCAAGCACAATCTTTTCTGTTTTGTTGACATAGCGATTTGCAAAGAATTAAGTAGTTGGCCAAAGTAGAATTTTGATCGACTCAGAAATAGCCTTATCAACAAGCTAATGCAGTGGTTCTCAAACTTTTTCACTGGCAGACCCTTTTTTAGTCTACAATTTATATAGCAAAGGGTCCCATAGACTTTTTTAAAATTTATTCATCAAATTTACTGATTCATTTTATTTAACCGGAGCCCCTGAGAAGGGCACACAAAGCCCTTAGAGATCCACGGAACAAAGGTTGAGAACCCTTGAACCAGTGTATCATACCAATAGTCCAACCAATCGTAATGCACAAAGAGTGAATTAAAGTGAATCACACATCTTCACTTTCATTCCATGGTCACCCCCTGCCAACAATCGAATTCTTATCCTGGGATGTATCTGCAAAACATCTGCATGTTTGGTCATGACAAATTGTTAAACCTTCTACCTCCTCCTATTCTTCTATTAACAATAGAACAGCCAACGTGTCTGTTATCTTAGAACAGTTGCTGGTGTCTTTTTGACACCAGGTATAAATGACATAAATTATAAGTTGAAATCGATTCTATTATTTAAATACACTTTTTAAAACAAAAAAAAGTCGTTTATGAAATGAAATTGAATAAAATGATCATCGATCTGCACATACAGAATTGTGAGAAGAAAAGCGAATATTTTTTTTTAAAGTACTTTGAAACTTTTAAAATTATAATAAAAGAGATTATCTGAATGTGTAGGGGAAAAGGATAATAAATATTAATAATCAAATAGTTTTTACATACAGCGTTGAAAAGATTGCATGACATTGACAAATAAGTTTGTTAATTACATTCATACCTATTCACAATCTATATGCAGTAGTAGACAAAATTACTGCTACATTTTCCACAAACCCTCTTTTTACAAGAATTACAGGCTTTATTGGTCACATTCCCTTCTTATTTTTTCACTTCGCATTTTCTGAGTTTGGGAAAAACTCTGACGTTAGTTTAGGCTAAGAAATTTTAACTTCACTGGTTTTGTTTTTCTGTTCATTGTAACTTGTTTATTTGCGAGATTCTGACAGTGTTTCCTTGAAATCCATTGTCCGGATACAAAATTTATGGCGGCAATGTCGATAATATTAAAAAAAGGTATGTACAGGCAATGCGGTCTTAACACATGGGATCATTTGGGCCTCAAGAAAAGAGGGGCCTTAGAAAAACGGGAAGTATTTGAATTTTTTGCGAATTTTTCAGGTAGGGTCTCAGAAAAATCACTTGCCCCGGGGGGCCCCCCCATGATGCTCTTAAGAAGGCCCTGTGTACAGGCCATTGTGTGAAACCAGTTTTGACTATTTTCGTGCCATTAGAAAATGTCCATATCGCATTTATTTTCGTTGCAAAACTGGATGGTTTGATGGGTCGTTTTTTCATTATTGTTGACAAAAATACTTGTGTGCAGAGTACTTAATATAAGTACATTTTCTTTGCTTTTTCCCTTGGTAAACTGTCAGTGGGCCTGTGCTTTTGTGTTTGAGTACTTTTGTTGAAAAATTATCTTTTCTATTTTTGACAGCATCAGGAATTCCTATTCATGCTTTATTCACTGTTCTGACAAGATATGTGCAGCGTTTTAGCAGTTCTTCTGCTAGTCTTACTGAGGTGAAAAAGTTATCCATTGTGATAGTGTGCCCTTTATTTTTATAAGGCTCAAAAAGTTTCAAAACTACATATTCAGCTAGTTGTTGTTGTTGTCTGGCAGCCGTCTTGCTCGGAAATCGGGAAATAATTGTTTCTCAATTGTTATATTCCCTTCCTTCAGGCTTATAATCGTCCAGTTTCTGATGAATCTGTTGCAAACTTCAGAAATTATTGCAAACTTGTTTTCTTGAAGCCTTTGAGACCGTGTTAGATTTATATCGAACCTTAAAAACTCAGAATATTCTCGAAATCTATTTCTACTCCGTTTCTTTCAAGTTCAAGCCCTAAGAGTAGGACCAAAAAGATCGGAGAGATTGTAATTAGATGTTTTAGCACCACTTACTCCACAAGTATATAGTATTGATAAGAAAGAGTTATCAAATGAAAAAGACCGATTTTGAAGAATCCTTCTTGCTTCATTTTCTGTACATTTTTTCACATGATCTAATATAAATTGATCAATAAAAAGTAGCAGGGTTGTTTGGTTTAAACCTTGGTTTTTTTAAAAAAAACCACTTTGGTTTTTTTCAAACAATCAGAAAAAAAGTGGCCAAAATAGCACTTTTTTCCTTGAAAAATATCATATTTGTTCATTATTAGCCAAAATGTTTAATTTTTACCACATTTTATATCCTCGGGGTACATTCTGATGGTATATCTGTAAACGAAGATTTTATAAGTGGTTTTTTTCAAAAAGTCTCATAAAAGTGGCCAGAATATATATAGATTTTTCATATGAAGTATCTTAGTCATTTAAAGTTATATATAAAAGCCAAAATTTCTCATTCTTACAACGTTTTCTAACCTTTGGCTACATTTAGATGCTCTATCTTTAGCAAATTCATGAATAAGGATTGCATCACACATCTAAATGTAGTGGTGTATTATCTCAGGGTTTCTTTTTCCCTTCACAAAGAAGCAGCTACAGTAGTGACACCATCATGCTAAGGGCAGGTGGTCCTATAATCCAATAAAGACACCAGCTATCCTTAAAGGACAAAGACTAGTGTACTAGTTATTACATTACCTCACATACATTTTCATTTTCTTTCCCATAAGAAGTAGCACATCTCCTACTGTATATCTCCCAGTCTTAATATTCAATAGTTGTTTTTTTTATACTTTCACACACACACTGTTAAGCCCAGTTAATCAAGGTTCTACTGTATAGTAGTAACAGATTTATGAAAAATAATCAGCTATATACAAGGTGATTATAATTAAAGTTTTGATTCCAAAACTATACAATAAGTACTGATCGAAATGACTTGAAAATTTGCGTGGATACTCCTGAAGCAATGGACGTTTCTTTCACAAAAGAAAAATGTGCAAGTAGATGATGCTGTACTTGGCCAGCAGTATAATCTATTTTGTGCAACCACATCATTTCGGCACTTCCACAGCATCAGTGTGTGGATAGAACTTCTATGAAGATGCACATTGCAATACCAGCAAAGCAGCTGCTGAAGACCCATTTTGACAGGATGCACCTTAATCCTTGAAACTTCTTGCTGTGGGGTACCTCAAAATGTTATAAACAGTGGTCAGATTGCAAACTTTGGTGAATTGCAATCTCCAGCACATTCCCTATATGTTAGAAGTTCCTCATTCCTCAGGAATATGAACGGGGGAAAGGGAGCGCGTTTGATTTAATAAAGCTGAATTGCAAGCACATCCACATTATGACCATGGCATACTCCGATTCTGTTGTTGAACAAGAATTTTTGTGCTTTCAACCTCATAGTCAGAACACGCGGTGGACAACATATTTAACATTTTTTGAGTAAGTTGTAGTTATTTGTTTAATTACTTCATTTTTTTTGTGATGTTTCCGTGAATTATGGACTCGTGCAATGCTATAATTAAGTTATAATTTTACCACGACTGGCTATCGTTTCCATTCTGCGAGCAAATTTCCCACATGTTGGATGATGTCATTAATTTTACATTTTTAAGTATTTTTTCCCCCTTTATCAAATAAAATTGAATTTTTTCAGGAATATGCATGACAATTTTCAAGTCATTCTGACAATCGCTCTTTTTTACAGTGTTTTGAAATCAGAACCTTAGTTATAATCACCCTGTATATCGTAAATCATTGCTAATTATTTATGCCTCATTATATTCACCTAATTTTTATTACTTTTTTCAAAATATCTTTCTAATTAAGTATACTGAAAGTAACTGGAGAAAAACCTTTATATATTATATGATTAATAACATTAAAAGAATTTTCAAACACACAGTAATCCATTGAGTTAAGCAAAAAATAATTAAATGGCAAAAGTTGGTTTTTTTTTTAAATTTTAAAAATATTTATTGATTAATTAGCATGGGAATAGTGTTAATTACATTAATAAACATTTTATTTTTGTTAATTATTGGAAGTTTGAATGATTTTTCAGAAATTTCATTGTTTTTAATGTTAATACTATTTGAAACAAAAAAAAAAAAAACCTGGTTTAAACCAGAAAAACCCGGTTTTTGGTTTTTTCAAAAAAACCGGTTTTTTTATACCAACCCTGAAAAGTAGCCACGAATTCATGACGGACTCAGCGATATATCGCTTAACAAAACTTACTGGCCCGCTTTTTTCGTGTAAAATATTTCTTACAGGAAATCTACCATGCAAATTCAAATCCATATCAACTTCTTCAGTTCCATCACGGGATACATATAAATCTGACTTATTTGGGACATTATCAATATCATCACTTTCCTCAGATTCATTGGTTTGGAAAAATACTTCACCATCAAAATCAATATCAGAGATAGATAATTAACTACCATCAGATTCATTTTCAGATACATTTCTCAACAAATGTGCAATTTCTTCCACAATGCAACCTTTTTTGTGAGACATTGTTGCTCTAGCAGAATCAAAAATGATTCTAATTTATGACAAACATACAGAGAGAAGTAAAGAAATACCATGTCAGCCAGGAAAAGAACAGAGTTTGTTTAGGATAAAAGTAGGGTGCGACAGACACGTTTCAACAAAACAAGATCAACCGAAGGTCATACGAAGAAATTAAGAAGCAGAACACATTCCAAACTTGCTGGTGTTGAAATGACACCATCATACGTTTTAGGTACATCTAGGTAAAACTTTTCCGTATTTAATAATTAATTTGAAATTTTTTGTGTATGCTTCATAGGAAAAATAATGAAGTCACAAGAAATATTTAAATTCAGAAAAAAAAAAGACACAAAACAAGCGCGATAAAGATGCTCCATGTCAATTCGACACTGACGGTCGTTCTAGTGTTAAGACACATAGAAAATCCAAAAGTCGGCTTTTTATTACAATGAATTCAGTGGTGGCTGGAAGAATAAAATAGCAGAACAAAAACGAAATTCATAAAATAAAGTTAACAGAAATGAGAGCACGTAAAATAGAACAGAATTTAACATTAGCTCTATGGCATACTGCTTGGGACAGAGAACCAGTTTGAGAAAAATGTGTGTGCGTCAAGGGATTTTTCTTTTAACATATCTGTTGTTTATTAAAATTTTATTGTTTTTAACTACATGTTTTCTCGATCAATCAGAAAAACATGAAAAAAGGGAAACATGGTAGCGAAGTGGGTGACGATAAGTCTTTCTACGATTCCAAATCTGCAGACTACGAAGATATACTGAAATTCGCCAAGCCCATAGCGGCTCGCTAAAAAACCACAAGCTCATCAGAAAAGCGTCCAAGAGTGAAAAGGGAATTTTACACCATGGACTCAAAGAAGTCCAGCTACATATTAAGAGAGGAGAGAGAGGCCTTGTTGTTTTCGCTGTCGACGTGAGTGCCACAAAAAGTGCCTTTAATGTGCCACGTGTGCCAGCAGTATGCGAAGAGAAAAGCATATTTTACATTTACATCCCATCCAGAAAGGATTTAGGAACTGCTATGAGTGTGAAGAGATCGTGCCTGATGGTCACGATTAAACCACACAACAGTTCAGGGTTCGTGCAGTGCTTAAAAATTCCTTAAAAAGTCATTAGTTTTTCATTTCCTTCATAAGGACCCTTAAAATCCTTCCAACTGTTTCTAAAAAAAGTCATGACTTTTTCCCCCACCCTGGAATATTTGCTGCTAAGGTTGATGAATTTTTGATGATGAGTAGTACTTGATGCTGAAAGGTCCCTGAAAAAAAGAAAACAAGGTGTGACAAGAGAGAGGGAGGGGGAAAGATTTCTTTGTATAGATTTTTCAAGTCAGCTGTAGCGGTTGGGAACAGCTCTGCTGATGACCAGCGCATTTAAGAGGTAACGACACCTGATTGGTCGGACTACAGTGGCCACACTGCCTTCTGATATACTGAGAAAAACTGGAAAAGAAGATTGTTGCACTGTCGAAAAAATTGGCAATGAAATTGAAATAAAGAAGTTAGCTAAGTTCTAACGATCATTCCTGCAAGAAAATGATGCTACTAATTGCCAGTGGTTGGAACTCTGCGCCAGAATTAACATCTTGTTCCTCCTATAGTGTATTTTCGTATTTTTCTGCGTCAAATAGCGCTTGTTTTTTTTGTGTGTGTACTTGGAAACTCCTCGAAATAACTGTCTTGTATGTACCTTAGGGGTGAAATACAGAAATAATTATATTTCTCCTCTATATGGTATGTACAACACTCAGCGCATTAAATTCCCAGACTTTCGGAAAGGGTCACAAAAAAAGTTTTTTTTTTGCTTGCCACGAAAAGATTCGTTTCCAGAGAGTGTTTTATTCCTTCGTACTTCAGCACCACCACCTTCCTCCCATCTTACATAGTCGCACTTAGAATTACCCAAGAAAATAATTTTGAAGAGTAATTTCATTCCAAAATTTTAAGAGGTATTTAAAAAAAAGTTATTCTAAAATAAAATTTATATTTTCAAGCAGTATTTAATTTTTTATGGGAAAAAAAACTGGTTTTGATGGGAAACAGGGTTTTTGCGTGTTTGGGTATAGAGTAGACAGGGATGGGGGTTAGATCCGGCTTTACAGATTGCCCTCCATGCAGATACAAAATAGATGCCTCCGAATTTTTCTTCTCTCGAACTCTCTCACATGTGTATATAAATGTTAAAGATACATTACAAAAATACATTATGGTAAAAATCGATGCAATTAAAAGAAAAGGAAATAAAACGAAATTTTTAAAAATCAGGTCTTTGAGTTTCTTGCATTGCATAATATTTAGAATATCTTCCGTAGCTGTGTAGTTTGTTGTGGCCATCCGTAGCAGTTGGCAACTCTGCATACCATGCCAAAAACCCAAGATCCAACACCATACTCATGTCCCTGTAAAGAAATTCCAGTCTGCAGACAATTGTTTCTGAGTGATCCATATCAACATCGTCAGACAAATGCCGATTTCTTAAGGTTGTTGATATTGTCTAACTTGTGTTGATAAGTGGACTACCAGGCCATACATGCACCTTGTCTATATTCCTCTGTGGAACTTCTAACGAATTGTTACATGTTGGAATAAGCATGTCCGTGTTGTGAACCGAATGTGTAGCTCGTTTCTGTATAATGCTTGTTATAGTGCTGTCATCTGCCTCCTTTTTTTTAAATTATGAGTGAAGCATAAGGATCAAAGATTTTACTGTTGTAGGCCTGTTGCTCTCTGTGGCAAGACTTTTTTAACTGGGAGATTGGCTTGTGTGTGTGTGTGCATTTGCATCTCGATGTTGAGAACCACGAAAAACCAACTTCAGCCGACTACCACTGTGGCGCCGGTGGGATTTGAACCCAGGCCCTCGTGATGAGAGTCTGTCACTATGACCACTCTACCACCACTGCAGTTGATAAGTGGACTAAATGGTCCAAGGTGATTCTCATCATGATGGCAACCTCAACAGTGATAGATGAGCATCTTACCAACGTGCTACTCAGGCCCTCAGAAGAGACAGGACAACAACTTTACAATTGGTTTATTTTTTTAGAATGGGTGTCCATATAAAAATTAAAATTTTTTTTTATTTCGTGACATTTTGTATACAGGGGGATTTTTGAATATATTTTCAGCATTTTTTAAATTTCATTAATTTCTCCATGTGAACCCTTGATAAAGGGTAAGTTAGGACTTACGGGACATCTGGTATATATGTTTGTTCATCACTTGATTGAATTTTCTGAAATCGAAGCATCGCATGATTATTTGATTATTTTTTGTTGCACCATGGTCATTTTCTGCACACGAGGACCGGGACCTACAATTTATTGCTAATTCCAAATGGTAGGCTTGTTTTTATACTTATTGAGAGGTTGGTGCGCTAACCCCTCGGTGTGGGACTCCCTGCGGTAGCAATTTTTTCTGTGGTCATGTCCCCGTTTCTGTTGTACCCCTAGAAGCACAGCATGCATGAGGTACAATAATGAAAATACATTGCAAAATATATTTTGTCAATGTAAATCACGGGTGGCTTGTGAAAGATGGGTGTAGGTGCCAGGGCCACAACTAGGGAGGAGCAGGCGGGTCTCATGCCCCAGGCGCTGGACACGAGGGGGCGCAAATTTCATCCTGACACCTCTCCTTCAAGGAGGCGTCAAAATGCATGCTTGCCCCGGGTGACCAAGCATCTAGTTTCGGCCCTGGTAGGCGTACCCCTGAAAATTACAGGTCATTAATTTAATTCTTCAAATAGATGTGATGCCAACTTAATACCATTAAATTTTTTTTTTTAATAAATTTGATAAATTAACGATGCTTTCCATGAAAAGAGCTCTGCATTCTTTCCTCTTTTGGCACTTTCCGTTGTGAGCTATACGAGATGCCCTTAAGTAGTATAAATACAAGAGAAAGGGGATAGCTAACACAGGTTATTATGTTTGTTTTGGCCATATTAGAAATGCACCGTGGATACTGATGCTGCCATGTACATTCTCTCTATTTTTAAATATATTTGAATACATGTATTTTTGTAAGTTTATCACAGAATTTTATATTTTTCGAAGGGTCTGGTTTTTAGATCCGCAAATTTGTGAAGGGACCGGAAAACGGGCCCAACTTTTGACTGGGCAGACCCCTGATATGAAGGATGTAAATTTTCACAATATGTAAAAACCATTGATGGCAACTGCTAAACTTGATGGTTTTCAATGTTGCTAAGATATCAATTAAGCTCACTGCGCAAACTATTTACGTAAATGGTGCATTGTTAAAGCATTATTATTTTTGTACTGCATAGATATGCAGATAATGTAGAAAATAATGTGGTAAAAAAAATTTGAATGCAGTGCAATAATTTTCTAACTACATACAGGGTTCCCAGCAAAATCTGCTCGATTGTTTCCCTGACCATGACTCAAAATTTTCCCTAATCAGAAATGCATACACAGGGTTCTCACTCAAAAAATAAGAAAAAGTAGGACAGAGGGGGATCATAGCACAATATTTAAAAGTGCCTCAGAAATTCATTTTTTTTTATTTGTAAAAAAATTCGAAAATAATTAATTTTTTTATGCCACTATTTCAATATCCTATAAGATAAGATTGACTCATGCAAAATTAAAATGACAGAAATGACTTTTTGGACAAAACAGTGTACTTGCAACCACAGATAATTCTATCCCGTCTCTCTTCACAATATGTTACCTTATCACTATTTTTTTAGAAGTCTTCCAGAGTCCAGTGTGTAAACTCTCTTCCTTAATGCACAGCAAATTACGAAGGCATGCAAGTTGTTTTTAAGAATGACGCTTTTTAAAAACCACCAGACCACTTTGAGATCACTTTCAAAATCACAGTGCGAAATGTATAAGTTGCAAGGTCCAATGTAAATAAGTTCAGGTGAACTGGATGGTTTTACTGTGCTGTCCATCTTTTTTAAAGGGATTTGTTTACATTTTACTGTTGCCAGTGTCATAATTTTCGATAAATGAAACACTTTTATTTCTAGTTCTTGTAAACACTGTTTATGCCTCTACATGTCCTAAAAATACAGAGGACAATCTAATGCTATTGGGTAACATCAGAGTCCCAAAACTTAATGTCAGTGGTTCTTAACCAGGGGTGCGAAAGAGCATTTTAAGGGTGTGAGATTAAAAAAAAACATGTTGACTGATTATTCAGGAAAATTAAAATCAGGGGTGGCTCCCCTATCCAGATCAATTTCAAGAAGTTTTTTGCTGAAGCTGCAGCCTCTAATTTATGCAATTTCAATCTTGCAATAAGTTTTCACATGAGATCTTGAAAAGAGCTACAAACAAAAAAAAAAGAGCAAAGTATTTGGAGCTTCGAAATCTTTTTAGAAATGAGTAGCTCAGTGCCTCCAGAGTGACTTTGGAGCACTGTGGAGGGACAGTCTTTAAAAACTCATCTCAAACTTAATGGAGTATCTTTTACTGCCAGGCCAACAGAGGTAGCAGTCTTACCTCAAAGAGACGTTCTTCCATGTAAATTTTACATTGTCAAAAATGTCTAGCTCTTTCCGAACATTATACATTTTCAGCCCATCTCTTACTAAAAAATTCAGAGAAAACAATTTTCTCCCATTTGTGTCATCTTGTAACTGTGTGTAGCAAGGAGGAGAATTCTACAGTTTAAGCAAAAAATATATACCACTGAGGAGTTGTTTCATCCATCCAACTGCTTTCCATACAACCCAAAGGTAGGACTCGCCCCACATGGTTTTAAGAGTATCATGGGCCCCCTGGCCAATTGATTTTTCTGAGGTTCTACCAAACAAATTCTCTAAAAAAAGAGCAAAATGTTTGAAGCTTTGAAATCTTTTTAGAAATAACTCTGGACGGACAGTCTTAAAAAACTCATCTCACACTTGATGGGGTATCTTTTACTGCCAAGTCAACAGAGGTAGCAGGCTTATCTAGAGAGGTGAGAATATTCTCCTGGATGTAAAAATTGGAGAATAATTGAGAATATTCATTTTTCTTTTGAGTAGTAATTTAAATTGTTTTACTAATTTCGTGAAATATAAATCAGTTTCCATTGGCTGAAGCATTTACAGCAAAACAATTTTTGGTATAATCGCCCCTAATGACAACTTTAGTTCGACCAGGTCATGATGAGAGGTTTTAATAGTTTTGTTATAAAGATTTTAGAAACCATTAGATTAAAACCTTAAAAAATTATTTTAAAATTAGATAAATTTTCAGAAATAAGTTCACAACAAAATAAATTAACAAGAAGTGGATTGATAAAGGAAGCAATTATTATACAATCACCTTCATTCTAAGAAGATACAGAACTGTTGTTTTTTCACTGCACATGCACTTAAATATTCTGTATCACTCACATTTCTTTAAAAGTTGTGTAATTCAGCCATGTTGGTTTAATTTTCTTGCTTTCAAACTTTAATATTGTGGGTCTACAAACTTCAATATACCCATCTTCTTGACGAGAAGAGAGACAGGGACAGAGAATATTCTCTCACTATTATAAATTACTAGAGAACTTATCAAAAATAATAATTATTATACAAAAATAATAATTATTATTCTCAAGTTATTTATAATACATATTATTACATATATTCTTGATAATACTCTCTGGAAAGATTTCGTTAACTGAAGAATATTCCCATCGAGGACGATATTCGAGAATATTCTCTGGAAGGACTGTTATTAATAACTTCAGAATAATTCTTATTATTTTCTATAAGGATATTCCACAGTAATGAAAGTAGTCTTTCCAGAGAATATTCTCAAGGATATTATATGTAACTATATTATACAACTTCTGACAATAAAGTTAGGTGAATAGTCCTGTAACATTAATGTAGATGAAATGTTAACGAAAGTTACCTTACTGTCCTTCGAAATAGTCACCTCCCATTACTGTGCACCACTGAGATCTCCTATACATGTCCTGGAAACTTTGCTAGAAGTCTTCTTTTGGGATGGAGTTCAAAAGCCTTGTCACGTTTCGTTGGATGTCAGGAATATCGTCAAATCTCTTTCTTTTCAAAGCGAGTTTGAGTCGTGGGAATAGGAAGAAGTCTGGAGGATTGCGATCTGGCGAGTATGGTGAATGTTCAATTTGCACCACCCCCTTTTTGGCCAGAAACTGTTTGACGATATTGGCTGTGTGAAGGCGAGCATTGTCGTGAACAAGAAACCACGAACCTTGTTGTGCGTACTGAGGTCGTACCCTGCGTAGAGGTTTCATGAAATGGGTCAAAATTTCAATGTACCTTGTTTCCTGTTCTCAGTTAAGAATCAACGCACTAAACAAGCACTTCGTAAAACAAGTATTTCACGGAACACAAACGACGCTCAACTGAACAACGATGGCGGCAGATGGTCAACACTTGCTGCTACGCATGTGCAGCGTTTTGCTTTGCCAGATCGGCCGTTCTGACTTCATTCACCTAACTTTATTGTCAGAGGTTGTAAATAACAGGAGTACATTCTCATCAAGAACTTATAAGAATATTCTGAACTTATTTATAATAGTCGTCCTTGCAGAGAATATTCTCCGAAAGATTATTCTCGAGAATTTTACATCTCTAGGCTTATCTCAAAGAGATTTGTTGTTCTATATAAGTTTCACATTGTCGAAAATGTCTATAGCTTTTCCTGAACATTATACATTTTCAATCCATTTCTTATTAAAAAAATTCAGAGAAAACAATTCTCTTTCGATTTTACCCATTTGTGGTATCTTGTAATGTCTGTGAACTGTGTGTAGCAAGGAGAATTCTATAAGCAAAAAATATATACCACTGAGGAGGAGTTTCATCCCATCCAACTGCCTTCCATACAACCCACAGATATAACACACCCCCCCTATCTTGACATATTTGAATTGCCCCTATACAGAGGCAGCAAAAAAAAAAGCAAGAGGATAAACCATTTTCTCAGAACAGATGGAAAAGAAATTAGAGCTGGTACTGGCTTTGTTTTCAACAATGAGGTCTCCTCCTTAGCAGGGTTCATACAAAATTTTCAAAATGAAAAGTAAGGAGTTTTTAAGGACTTTTTAAGGAGTTTCAAGCAGTTTTTAAGGAGTCATGGCAAACTTCATAACTTACAAGTTTTACAGCAAAAAAAAAAAGGGGCGGGGCACATATGCAAATTTATTTTGAATTTGCAAACAAACTTTCCCTCTTCTCAAAAATATAGATGTAGAAATGGTTCAAAAATTACAAGTTTCGATTTGTTACCCGACATCATAAGAATTCATAAAATAATCAATCCACGTACATGCTTTCTGTCATCACCAAAGTGTTCTAAAACCTTCAAGTGTTAGTCAAAAATATAACTCATAATAGCATCACATAAATTATAAAAATTCTAAAAGTGATATTCATTCCCCCTCCAATTATTCAAAATAAAAACCACAGCCAACAAAGATTTTTCTTACAAAATTATTTATATTTGCAGCAACTCTTCAGGGCTCATATAAAATTTTCAAAATGAAAAGTAAGGAGTTTTTAAGGTGTCATGGGGCCACGCCCCCTCCGAAAAAAAAATTGCACCACTAGACAATAAAAGAAGCCCACAGAAAAACAAAAGAAGCCCACATGTGAATTGATTTTCATTTAATTTCTTTTTCAATGTTTCCAAGACTTCAACTTTCAGAATAAAGGGTATGATGGGTAGCAATTTCAGCTGAAAAGAAAGAGATATGCCGTGACTGTACGCACGAGTAACAAGCGACAAAACACAAATTTGAACAGTAACAGAGCATGATGATCAAGATTAGGTATTGAGAAGTGTAGTAAGAAAGAAGAGAGAGAGTTGCGGTAGTATATAGTATTAAAATGATTTAAAGAAATCGGAAGTGATGTATTGAGTTTGCAATAAATTTTGTATTTATCTTGCTTGAGCTGTGGCCACTTCTGCCAGAGAGAGATACAAATACAACGCCACAACAGGCAAAATGTCCAACGAGGTGGCTAAGAAAAAGATGCCCATAAAAATATGGATGTCATATTTCAAAAATACAGCAACCCAATTAAAAATGCAATGATCTGCGGCATAATCACGGATCACTTATATGACGTGCGGCACAGCTCCAGAGCATTTGGATCTGCTAAGTATTTGAAGATCACTAGAGTGGCTCTGTAGGGGACTCAATAGGGAGAATGTTAGTTCAGGTGCCCACAAACTAGTGAAAAGTTTTACTCGTTTTTCGCGCACCGAGTAAGGCGCCATTAAGAATATTTCATATTTTTTATAAAGGGTGGTTGATGACGTAAGAATCATCCAACCCCCCCCCCCTCCACGTCATCAAGTCAGCAAATCGAAAATCCCCCATCCATGCTGACGTAATACTTGAATGACCCCTAACATAAAGATACCCGAAAGTTATTTTCAGAAGGTTAAGGTTAAAAGGTTAAAAAAAGTGGGTTCAGCTATAGCGGCTGATCGGCTGTCCTCCCCCCTCCCCTCCTGTAAAACCAGACGTGGCTCGGGCTGTCACTTTTAAAAGCCGGGTTTTACTAGCAGGTTTTCTATGCCACGCGCAACGTGAATCACCCAGCGCTACACGCCGTCTATTCATCAATATGAAAAGCAGTACGACCGTTTTCCTATAGAGCGCGATACGGCTCACAACAGCGCTTTACATCGGGCGTGATTGGCAGACTGCTTCTAGTGAGTTAAGCGTCGTGTGCCGCGCGTTTCAGCGATCTTCCCTTCATTTTCGTGTTGTGTCTCTTCCCTTTAAACCGGAGCATGCAGCCGATAGAGTAGATGACGCCAGGGTCATATACTATATAGCCATCCTGAGCCGATGCGCCACGCTTGGAAAACGCAAATGCGTAACGCCATTATGTAACTCATTTCTGCCGACACGAAATGATCCAGTTAGGTTCACGCGGCGCAAAAAGCCTACTCCTAGGAAAACCTGGCTTCAGGGATGAACGTTCGTTACGAGATCCCAGGAGAGATAAACCCATTCTCTCTCATGGAATCTTGTGTGTGGATAGAGCCTGTACCTCTTCTTTTTTTTTTTTTTTTTTTGCCTTTTTATTTACGGCAACCAATCTGCGAAACAGATTCGCTTTCCCCATTGGACTTCAGTTTTTAGCATTTTAAGGCGCGGCGGCGAAAAGATACGCTTGTCGTCGTCCCTTACTCGAAATTTTTTTTCCTTTCTTTTTCAGTAGCGAGTTGTAATGTGAATAAAACACGTCAAAAAACTGCGGAAAGCAGTGACATTTTGCAGTTTCTCGGAATTTTCGTAGTGAGATATTGGCTGTAAGCAAATAGGAAGGAGGGATAAAATAGGAACAGTAGGAGAGAATTGTGGTAAAAAAGAAGACGATTGCGGCGAATGTAGGAAAATAGTAGGATAAATAGGAAAGCTGCGAGGTCTGCACTCAGTATACTGCGTAATATAGGAGGTTCGAGACATCGTTTCGCCACATAAGTAAAAACTTTCTCACCACTGGGCATGGGGGAATTTTCGGCTACTGGTTCAGCGGAGTGATGTCGTTCTACGGACCATCGATTTCCAACGCTGACCAGTTTGCGACATAGGCAGGAAAACACGTCAAAACTAGCGATTCCGTAAAAAATCGCATTTTTAGAAGCAAAAGCGTATAATCGTATTAATTTACTAAATACGACAAAATCGTAACGGTTGGCAGGTATGCACAACCATTGGATGTTCCAATCCCATCCCCTGCTTTCACATTTCCTATTATAAAGGGAGAGCGCGTTTTTTTTAATCTTTTCTTCCTCTTTATATTGGGGGGAAGCTTCCCCTTATTTTTTTAGGCAATGCTATTCATCACCATGGGGAACGCCTATTCTAAAAAAGATCATCCCTTCAGAGAAAAAAAAAGACTTTTTCAGGCGTGGCTGCAAAAAGTAAGGAGTTATAAGGGCCCTTCCAGAGGGAAATGAAAAGTAAGGAGTTTTTAAGGAGTTTGTAAGGATGTGCGAACCCTGCTTAGACCCCCCTTCATCTATTTATTGAAAAAGCAGGTTCAGTGACCTTGACTAACATTGGTTTCCTAGTATGTAAAATCTCACCCTTCAACTGATGAGACTGCTCAGGTACACCAGTAGGGGATCCAGAGGAAAATGCAGATAAAAATTGTTGATAAGGCTTTCTTATTCTCTCCCAGAGTATCTGAGAGAGATAATCTTCTATAGGGGAAAAAGTGAAGACCAACCACTACAATGGGAATTCATCCCCTTTTAATTTTTTCTGCTTCAGATCTTCCCTGAATTTTTCCAAATTTTAAGAATTTTCCCTGACTATCATTTTCTGATTCCCTGACTTTCCAGATTGCTGGGAAGCCTGACACATCTTCACTGATAGATGGCAGCCTATTTTTGGAAATCTGAGCCTGTGCCCCACAATATCAGACCACGAGCCGCCACTGTTCCAAATGAAAAACAAGAGTACAGACAATAATCAAAAAATAAAGTATCACAACGTGAATTTCATACGATACATTTCTACAAACGAAGTAAAGAGGTTGTCAAAATGTCTGTATAATTCATGTTTGTAGGAATTAAAAATTTCAATTTTTCTCAATAATTAACCAACACATAATTTTCTTTTACCTTGCACCCTGGTCTTTTTATGTCGAGAAAAAATTAAATTTTAAAGTAGCACAATATAATTAATATTTTGCTTACCATTGTAATAAAGCAATGTTTGAAAACGGATCATTGTAATGTGGAAAAAAAGTTTTTCATCATGTTATACACTAGGTCCTTGACAGTTTAAACCAGTTACAGATGTTTGTCATGCCAAAACCTCAGCCCATATTTCTTTCTCGCTGAAATTAGCTGGCAAGCTTAGAGGACTCTTTCTGAATTTCCTGGAGGATTTGTTTAGAAAGAATTTTCCTAACAAGAAAACCACTGTATGAGTAAAAAAAAACAGTGATGTCTGATTTTACCATACACTAACCCTTAACTGTCGCAGTAGGATCATCTTGACAGCTGCAGTATAATCCAGAGATTCCCCTTGGCAATTTTTTCAACAGTAAATTGCAAGTTCAGCAGGATTTTCGAAGGGGTTCTTTCTTTTCGTCAAGCTTTTTCTACCCACAACGCCCCTTTTCAATGCTTATCCATGAGCTGTTAAACAAATAATATTTTTGAAAAACCTTTGCTAGGATAACCAATTCGTGGCACCCTTGACAAAGGCTGGAGAAACAATGTTATTAAGTATTGTTGTCTGAAAGCTTAACACTACTAAAGAAAAATGAATCAACAAGGTTTTACTGCATTTCAAATGTTAGACCAGGGGTTCCTCCAGCCTTTGTCAAGGGTGAATAACATTGTTGTTAAAACCTTCGTTTTCTCGTCGCTAATTTCTGTTAACTCATCACCATGAAAAAAATTGAGAGAGGAGTATTTTCAAGTAATGAAAGTTACACTCGGGAAGTTCATTTGCCGACTATAGTTTTTGAAACATAAGGAAGAGCGTCCAGGTCAGGGTTTAGGCTATGGTTGCATTTTTTTGCAATAATGCGTACAGGAAGTAAGAAACGAGTAGACATCCAACCATCAATCATTAGAATTTTGCTAAAGCTTTTCCTCCTATTTTCGCGAAAGGAATTTTTTATCCAGCTTAAACCCTGGTACAAGTTATTTATAGAGAATATTTGTACTATTGTTGTCGGTTTTCTATGCCGAGATTTTTTTTCTGCTATTAGTCAGACATGTATGGCACCAAAAAAGTTTCCAACAAAATCAATAGGTTATACTGCAGCTGTTCCCTTTTTTGTCCGATGGTCAGATCGAAATGACATATTGGAAATGTATCAGTTTCAAATTAATGGTGAAACATTGGATATCCGTGGTGAGCATGAGGATTTGTTAATGAATTGTACGTAAGATCAGGGCCATCTGAACAGCATCATTGGCCTGCAGCCCAATTGATGGAAAGACCCCATCATGGGAATTTTCAAAATTTTCTTCTAGTGTGGCCCATGCGCTACGACGACATTGCGTAGTATGTCGCAATGTGCTTCATGTAATTCTGACATGAGTAATTTTGGCGATTGTGAAAATATTATAATTATATTATATTATAATTTATAAATTTTATTTTCTGAGTATATTTTAATCATATCTGTTCATTTTTTCTATCATGAAAGTTGCGTTCAAAAAATTCAATACATAATTTAATGGAAATTTCAAGTCATGTTCCACATTCTTTTTTGAAAGTGTCTTAATAAAATACCATTTTTGAAAACAAAGTAAAGAAATTTGTAAAATTATTCAATGAATTAATTGATTGATAACTGAAATAATATAATGGCCATTGCTTTTATGAAAATTTCTTGATTTTTAAAATGCAATATTTGCTGGGCTGAAAATGGCACCAGTTATGCACAGAATTTTCACAACGCCAGTTAGGGATTAAAAATTATGTAGAAACACTACAAATTTTCAAAGCAGAACAATGTAAACCATTCAGGTTTGACATGTTAAGGGGAAATTTTATGACCATACCCTGTGGGTGTTCTAAATTAAAATTAATCATGGATGAAAATGAGCATAAAATGCACTGTATAAAAGCACTATAGGAAAAACACATTATGCATTACATCTAATACAGTAAAACCTCGGTCAGTCAGTAAAAGTCATTTTTCTTCAGACCCCTCCAGCTTTCATATACTACAATGTTATTAAACCTCATGTACTCATCGGTAATTTCGGTTAAGTTGTCACTATGAAAAAGTTTGAGAAAGAGGAACAGACTATTTTTATGGCTCCCATTAAAAAGAGCTTAACTGCATTGCCATATACTGAAACGGAACAGTTTAAGTAACGAAAGTTACGCTGGGGAAGTTTATTTGCAGATTAAGGTTTTTGGAACGTTGGGGACTGTTTAAGCTAGATCTCATTTCTGCCTGGGTTTCATTGGAGAAACTGTACAGACAGCGAAACACCCAAGCTCTGTCGCAAGAAGCAACGTAAGCACTTCGCCCCCTGCCAGGGGGTTGCAAGGCATGTCCAGCAAAGCCGAAATTTATTGATGTCAGATTACATATAGTGCAAGAAAAGCAAAAATTATGTAAATCGAAGAATCAAATTAAACAAGTTAAAGTGCAACAGGCACGGATAATAAATCATAGAAAGCACGGACTCCACTAATTTAATGCTTGAAATTTAAACAAAATGTCTTTGTCGAAAAAAATTAGACATTCTTTCCCAAGTGGGTCTTCTGTTTACTTTTCCCTAACCAGGGCCCCTCCACCAAGTCAAAAATGTTCGAGATTACTTTGTAGTTGCATCATGAACTACTGATGATGAATTCAAACACTAAAATTAAATTTGATGTGTATGTAAAATTAATGTGCAATAGCTCTGTTATGAAGAAAAGCTTATTCAAACAGTTGCTTTGTTAGTCTAAAATAAAAATTACTAGTATAAATCAAAGTGTACAGTACATTTCACCACAATAATTTAAGTAATAAGACATAAAAAATTACTATTTTTTCTTTCGCAATCTATAAATTTCATTAATATTGTTATTTTGATTCATACTTTAATAAATGTAATATTACTTTAAATTTATACGATTTTCATAGCATAGCACATTATAACTAACAGAACTCAATATTTTTCAATAACTTGAGGTGACAACTTATCGAGGTTTTACTGTAATTCTGAAGGAAGCATCTATTTTGTTTAAGCTGCATGCAATTAAAAAAAAACCTAGCATAATCATGCAATTCAAGCTTTCGTGCAGATCTATCACCAACATAACTAAGAAGTTTCATAAAAACATCAGATATTTGCAAATAAATCTTGAATTGATGATTTGACATTCATTACTTTTATTTCTATGAAAGAACAGCAGAAAGTTCATCAATTACATCATTTTAGGCGAGTCCATGAATTTCACACAAGTACAAATTACAAGTTAGAACTTGTCCACGAATCAAGCAGCACCAACTCTAAAAAGGAATTGGCAATTCCTTCACTTGAGAAAGACAAGTGTCATACAATTCTTTGTAACTGTCGTGTGGTTTAATCATGACCATCAGGCACGATCTCTTCACACTCATAGCAGTTCCTAAATCCTTTCTGGATGGGATGTAAACGTAAGGTATGCTTTTCTCTTCGCATACTGCTGGCATGTGGCACATTATCTCAATAGGAGTCACGTCGCCAGCGAAAACAACAAGGCCTCTCTCTCCTCTCTTAATATGCAGCTGGACTTCTTTGAGTCCATGGCGTAAAATTCCCTTTTCACTCTTGGACGCTTTTCTGATGAGCTTGTAGAGTTTTTTAGCGAGCTTGCGAGACGCTATGGGCTTGGCAATTGGGTTGACGAATTTCAGTTTATCTTCATAGTCTGCAGATTTGGAATCGTAGAAAGACTCATCGTCACCCACATCGCTACCATGTTTCACTTTTTTCATGTTTTTCTGATTGATCGAGAAAACACGATGTAGCTAAAAACAATAAATTTTGATAAACGGCAGATCTGTTACAAGAAAAAACCCTCACACACACATGTGGTAATGCACTGATCTAAAGGTAATAGATAAGAATGCCTTTGTAACGGCTAGCACCGCAACACCGGTGCCTCTTATCGTAGTTAACTTCTTTTGCTATGCCACTGCATTAGCAGTGCTTTCGTGCCATTCATGATTTTTTCCTTGTCGGATGGTCTTCTTATAATTAGACCGAGTCTAAAAGCAACACGTTGATCTACATCTGGAGGCTCGTGTAGGTACATTTGGCAGCATGACAATTCAGGACAGTGTAATAGGATGTGTTTTATGGTTTCCTCGTTCATCCTGCAGAGAGGGCATGTAGCGTCCATGTTCACAGTGAACTTAGCAAGACGGTGGTTTGTCAGCGGAGCGTTTAGAGAGCAAAGTGAGCATTGCGAGGTTGCTTTAAAATTGGCAAGAGACTTAGAATTGAAGGTTGGCGAAGAAAATCGCATTCTGCTTTTTTCTGATATTTTTTCGTTTCGCTTGTCGTCGTTTTCTTGTTGCTTGTTTTCTATCAATCAATCAATGGTTTAGTTTTAGCAGGGTTTTTGGCAAGCTTGTTTTCTGCTATTTGGTTCTGATGGCGGATCACGAGCCATTAAAACCCAAAACGGCTCAGTGATATGATTGGCTGATGAGGGAGTGACGTCAGTATAAGCATACTAACGTGGTTTCATTAGTTTATCATATTTGGCAAGAAATCGTACTTTTCAATCTTAGAAACAAGTCGCCAAGATGACCTTATGTTGCCATCTTTCAAAACAGAACTGTATCTGGAAATCTCATGACCATGTAATCTGTATTTTACGGGACAAAACTACGTAGAACTCAGAAAATTGCAAAATTTCCCCCGTTATCACGTCATTTCTAGTAAAAATACGCATTTTGTGGATTTTCGTCTTCGAGAGAAAAAAGTTTTTTTCAAACCGTGAATTTTCAATTCTAATGAAAATTTCCCATCCATGAAATTTCTCGTTTTGAGATATTGGTTGCATTCAATACTACTGCATGTATCTGAATTAATGTTACCACCCCTCCCCCCCCCCCCCATAAAACAATTTTCTCAATTTAAGGTATGGAAATGCCGGTTTTACACAATTCGTTAAATCGAAGTTCGACTACGAATAATTTTAACAAACGAATCAACTCACCCAGGATCGATGAGAATACATGCTCCTCGCATTCAATTTCATGTCAATAGCTTTTCAATCAGATGATTGCGAAGAATGTCGAGCCGAGTGCTTTCACATTCTGAACGCATCAACAGTAGTCGAAAGTAGAATATATTGTTTGTTGGCCGTTTATTTTCGTCATGGAATGACAATTACGAATTAAAAAGCCGAGAAAAAGCAAGCGCAAAGCGTGAGGGAAAAATGGCGGTACGATCAGCGAAGAAGGAAAGCATAAACAAAATGAAATTTCGACGCCAACCATGTACTGCCACTTTCTTCACCAAATCCCTCGCAGCCGGTAACCCATTCATTTTTGTGACATCATCGGCAGCCAATCATATCACGGAGCCGTTTTGGGTTTTAACGGCTCATCGTCTATTCAGGTCTAGGCAAAGCTTTGTCAACGAGTGTCTGAGTTGCCAGATCCTTAAAAAATTTCCAGCCAAAATCATTCTCAAAAGCTTCAAAGTAAGCTGACCATATGTTTTTGAAAAAATACGGGACATCGGCAATTATTGCCAAAAGGTAAGCAAAGTCGAAAAATCATGCTAAAATAAGATAAGTCACCAATCGCAGAAAACAAGCGCCATTCAAATTTCAGTGAATTAAAAAGAAAAAAAAAATTTTTTTGAGATGAATATTCTTGTTTGTAGTCATAATTATCATAATTCTGAATTAAAAAGATAAATTTAATCTTTGATTATAGTCAAATTAGCTTCGTTGAAAATACGTGAACAACCGTGAAATTTTTGCAAAAAAAGTCGGGTAATACAGGATGTATGGTCATTTCACTCAAAAGTAGCCCGAAAGTGCTGTCCAAGCAATATATGAACTACTGTAGTTCATACATTGCTTGCTTGCATCGATACGTTTTACGGTAACCTCACTGAGCTAAAGCACTTACTTATAGCTCAATGTCTAGCGTACAAAAAGAAGTAGTTTCCGTATATATATGGTGACCATACGTCCCGTTTTTCCCGGGATAGTCTTGGTATTTTCTGTCTTTTTGGCCATCCCGACTTTTTCGAGAAAGTGTCCCGGTTTTTCCAGTATTTTAGACGAAGCCTACTTGAATTTTTATTCTTTATTGAAGTCAAACATTGAGATTATTTTTCAACTCATAAATAATTTTATGATAATTACAACTATATATGAGAATATTAATCTACCACATTCGCCACGGTGAACGTTTTTTTTCCATGGAATACATTTGTAATGCATCATTTCCCGCCATTGGGGTTTTTAGTAATTTCAACACTATTTGGTAACTTTGTTTGGTTTTGGCGTCGTTTTTGGCAATAATGGGCGATGCCCCGTATTTCGCTCGGAAAAATATGGTCAACTTACGTATATATATATATTTTATCGGAACCCTCTCCCCAGAAGCGTAACAGACTTTTCTTAAGGTCCCGTCTTTTAAAATATCATTATCACGAAAAATGAACGTTTTTGTGGGGGCCCAGCACCCCCCCCCTTCTGTGCCCGAGTAGCATGGTGGTTAAATGCTCGTCTACCATCGTGAAGGTTGTTGTCAGGGTCCCGGGTTCGAACCCAAGTGAGGATATAGATAAGATATTTTGCCTAACGAACTCGAGGCGACCACCGATATAGACAGCGCCTTCACTTCAACCCATTTCACTAATGGCAGTAAATTGCAATAAAGCGATATGGCCAGAGTTGAAGTAGTCCCCCACCCCCCTTCTAACATTCGGGAGGAAAATTAAGACCTTTTTTACTGAATAAATTTATTTCTGGGAAAAGTTGTGAATGTCTGGGCTACCTACTCGATATTCTCTCCTGGGTGTTTTTTAACGCAAGGACTCACCCCCGTTCACGGCAGAAAGTGCATACACGGCTCTGTGGTAATGAAATTTGTCACAATGAATTCACAGTATAAGTACGTGCATTATTAGGCAGTCACCTTCAGGCTAGGTGAAGGCCATTTTCTTCGCTCTCGGTCGTCCTAAGAGCTACATGGGCCTTGAGAAAAGGGACATTTCTGACACCCCCCATTTCCATTTGTCTATAAATTTGTGGTTTTAAATGTGCATCCTCGCAACCGAAAATTACCAGATTTCATTATTATGAGCCCATGTGCATTAAGGCGGCTTTGCTTTCTTCGTTGTGGAAGTCCTACTAGATTCAGTAGACCATATATGTAATATAGAAATGTCCTCTCCACTTGTCAATTGAAGATTCATTATAAGACTGGCTATTTGTGGAGATGAAGATTACAAGGAAGAAAATTCGTCACTGCCTCAGGGGAACTCGAATCCCGGTCTCTCGCTTGCCCAGACGAGTGCTCTACCATCTAAACTATGGAAGCAGATAGAATATTTCAACCTTGGAGGGTATATATTTGTTGAAAGGCACCGTACATGGACGACGTCAAAAACCAACTAATAGCTCGTGAATGACATAGGCCAACTAGATGGCTGCATGCATGTATAGAAATGTTCTCTCCACTTGTGAATACATCTTATATTGACGAGTGGAGAAGACATTCCATCTGTTTCCACAGCTTGAATGGTCGTTCAGCAAACGAGAAACCGCGGTTCGAGACCCCCGTGGGGCAGTGATGAATTTTCTTCCTTGTAATATTCATCTCCATAAATAACCAGTCTTTCAATGAATCTTGCATATAAATGTATATAATATTATATACTATATATTAACGAATACCGTTATAGTGAACATTTTTCTAATCCTCCGATAACATATGCACAATGCAAGAAACCTGGAATTCCTTTATAACGAAATTTAGTCATAAAGGAATTCCAGGGTTCTTGAATAATTATAACGGAATTCTACTGTGTGTATATATATATATATACGGGGGTTGGTGCGCTAACCCCTCGATGGGGGGACTACTTGCGGTAGCAATTTTTTCCTGTGGTCTTGCCGCCGTTTTTGTTGTACCCCTGTGTCAGGAAATTTCCCGCATTTCTCGGAACAAACCTGGTTTTTTCTGTTTTTTGGCTGTTCCGAATTTTTAGCGAAAGTGCCCCGGTTTTTCCGTTTTTTACACGAACCTTACTTGAATTTTTATTCTTTATTGAAGTTAAATAAAGGATGAAATTATTTTCCCACTCAGAAATTATATTATGATAATTACAATTATAAATAAGAATATTAAGCTCTCACATTTGTCTTGGTGAACGTTTTATTTGGTTGAATTTATTTAAATCCACTGCAATTTGCAGTACTGCTTTATTTACCGCCATTTTAATTTTTACGTAACTTCTCCAATATTTGGCATTTTTTTTATTTTTGGCGTCATTTGTGGCTGTAATTGGCGATGTCCCGTATTTTCCGTGTTTGGAATCCCAATTTTCCATATTTCTTTTGAGGAAATATGGTCAGATTCAGATGAATCCCACGAGAAAAGACAAATGCGGGAGATTATCATTCTTATTCATAGTTGTAATTATCATAATATAATCACTGAGCTATAGCTAGGATGACCATATTTCCTCGAGAGAAATACGGGAAATTGTGATTCCAAATACGAGAAAATACGGGACAAGTCGCCAAATATTGTTGAAATAACGGAAAAACACAATGGTGAGAAATGCAGCGTTACTTCTAATTGCAGTGGAGTAAAATGACCGAAAAAAACGTTCACCAAGACAAATGTGTGAGATTAATATTCTCATTTATGGTTGTAATTATCATAATATAATTTATGAGTTGAAAAATAATTTCAATCTTTGACTTCAATAAAGAATAAAAAATCGAGTAGGCTTCGTTGGGGAAAATACGGGAAAAACCAGGACACTATTGCCAAAAAGTAGGGACAGCCAAAAAAACTGAAAATACCGGGACTGTCCCGGGAAATATGGGATGTATGGTCACTCTTCTTATAGCTCATTGAATACAATTTATGAGTTGAAAAATAATTTCAATCTTTGACCTCAATAAAAAATAAAAATTCGAAAAGGTTCGCGTAAAAAACGGAAAAACCAGGACACCTTTGTGAAAAAATCGGACGGCCAGAAAAATAGGGAATACCCGGACTGTCCGAGAAATGCGGGACGTATAGTCACTTTTGATATGAGCTCGATGGTCAGAAAATATTTCAGGGATTACATAGCAAAACCACCTTGCGACCGAAAGTACACGAGATTATGGTAATTGGTTACCACTGAACTAGAAGTTTTCTTATAACTCAGTGTTAATAGCATGGAGGTATTACCTAGCTATAATACCTCCATGGTGGTAGTATGGTACAACAAGAAGAGACGTGATTATCTGAAACCCTGTAACACTGGAATATCCCTGCATTTGCGAAATTAGCTATTGGGAAATACGGGACGTATGGTCAATTTATTTGTAACTCGTAAGTCAAGTCAGTTCAATGTCGTAGGTGAAATATTACTGTGCCATGTAAAAATGAACTTGAAAGAATTGTTAATGATTCGTATTTTTATAATAACGTTTCAAGTATTTGATTAGACAGAAGGTAGAATGGACCATCATAATCCTCTATCCGAATATCCTTTCAGTTGTGATCAAAGCTCGACTGGTCCTTTGCAGAAGAAACTGGGCAAAATTTTAGAATCTCGTTTGGATTCAGATAAGGCGAGTTTATTCTTTTTATCCCACTTGTAATGTTTCGCCGAGGTTTCCTTTAATTAGATTCAAGTAAATAGCATTTTATTTTTATTTCTTGAGCTGCATTTATGTGGCATGAAGGAGCTTTTATTGGAAAAAAAGGTTTTTAGGCTATCGGGATATATTTGATACCTTTTCAATTTTGGTAGATGTCTGGCTCTACAGTGGCGTAGGTAGAGATGGATGGCGTCCCCAACCAAAATTTTGCCTACATTGGTGCCTATTCTACTAAATGATTTTTTCCCAAAAACAAAATTGGAAAAAGTATTGAATATTTCATTGTCTGACTAAAAAAATGAACACCTAAGTGAAACAAATTATAAAACTAATTTTTTACACGTACATAGCACGTTTTTCGAAAATGACATGAGTCAATAATGATTATGTATGCAAATTAATGCAGTATGCAAATAAATGCATGTCTTTTAAAGAGTTGGACAGTGTTTTCCGCTTGGGGAAAAAACTTCTTCCAAACGGAATAAACCAGTGTTCCTTTCTTATTCATTATTTGCATTTGAAAACATTAGTGCCACCAAAAATAAACTTCTGTGAAAATATTGGTTCGGCATAAATACGCAGTGCCACAGGCCTATGACAATTTAACTATGCACATGTAAAAGGAATGAGAAAAATTTTATCAGTCCTTTGACCAAGATCACATATCTAGCTAAATCTTTTCATCAGATCTAGAGAAATTTCATTGAAAGTTTCAAATCCATTCATCTGATTTCAATATAATTGACAAAATTATTTTTAACGTTTTTTTAAGTAATTAAACAATTGAACATTAATTTATTAATTGACATTGATCTTTTCCATATTATTTGAAAATGAAAATTTTTAAAGATCGTTAGAAAACATTATTATAAATAATAATTATAAAAAAATATCACAAAATATTATGAAAATCCTCATTTTCCTCACTGCAGTGCAACAAAAAACAAAAGGGTTTTTAGAAATTGTTTGCTGTAATCAATTTCTCAACTTAAAATGAATGAATGCAAAAGATGAGGGAATTCTTTTGAGTTCTGCAGAATTTAAAAAGGTGCTTAAAAGCATTTTGACGTATCTACCAAGTTCATCAGGTAGTCCAAGATTAGGAAGCTTCTTCCGAGTTGGAAAAAACGATGGAAAAGAACAGGAAGAAATTGATTTATATAAAAAATTACTTCCTTTCATATTCATGCAATCATAAGTTTAATTTACTGCTGTTACAGGAGGATTTTTTCAACTGTAATGTTAATATATAGTATCAGTTTTGAAAGGTTTTATTAGTCGCAGGGCAGCAACTAGGGGGGGGGGGTGGAGCAGGCTGGTCTGGTGCCCCGGGCGCTGAACCAGAAGGGGTGCCGAATTCACCCTTTTACTGCTTCGTCTACATGCAAGAGGCACCGAAAATCTGGGTTGACCCGGGTGACAAAGTGTCTAGTTGCGGCCCTGATTAGTTGTATATTTGAATGAAAAGTTAGTCCCTTTATTTATGAACTTCAAATTACTTTTATTGACTAGAAATATAACCATTTTGAAATTGTTCACTTTCATCACTTCAGTGTAACAAAATCTTTTTTGTTACAACAACCATTAGATTTTTCCAAAGTTGAGTTGGTGAATCCAAAAACATATATAAAATTATTTTTAAACCTGCTAAATTTGCAGAACAACTTGAAAGCATTTAAACACACAGTTTTTTGAGAATTTCAGATATTTAACACATTACTTCTTTATTACATCTTTCTTACCATAATACTATATTAAAATTTTTGAATGGTATGACTGAAGTTTTACAATTACAGTTAAAAAAATTACAAGTTAGTATACTTTGCCACAGTTCCTGTTCAGAATTCAATCTACCCTAATATTCAGTATTGATAAGACATGAGAACAATTGATAGGGGAGAATAGTCTCTTTATATTTTAATTTTATGACTTAGCTAGCTGATACCCGGCGACATTGCCACCCCGTAAAAAATTTATGTATGCATAGTTTATTCTTTTTTAATAAAAAAAATGTCTGCATTAAGTAAGAAAAAATTACTTTTATTTTTAAATATTTTAATTAAAAACTTCAGGACGCTTGTGGATGCACAGTATTTTTTGTTTTTCCATCTGGTGTGTAGATATACAAATTTTTGGGATTACGAACGGGCGACGAAAAGCTGTCCATGTGAAAAACAGGGCTGAATTAGGTTGATACCTGCCACTGCTAATGACTGGCCTTGCGCTTTGTTGATTGTCATGGCAAAAGCTAAATGAATCGGGAACTGTAATCACTTGAAAGTGAATGGCATTTCTTTGGTGATAATTGGGATACATGGAATGAAGATGTCTTCTCCTTTGGCACATCCAGTTAGAATCGTTGCTTCAATGATGTAATTGTGCAATTTCTTCACGCAAAGTCTAGTGCCATTGCTGAGTCTGTCTGTCTTGAAATTTTCTTAAAACCATTATAGGGGCTCCGACTTTGAGGGTTAAGTTGTGTCGTTGCACACCCGGAATATCCAAAGAGTTCAGAAATTCTGCAGGATACAGAACTGTCTGCGCTGTGTCTGTGACAGTGTCAACCGATTTGTAAGATGTGGAGTCTCCTGGAATAGTTTTTACGATTTTTTCGTTGATCTTGCTCACACTAACATTATTTAGTGCCAGAATCGCTCTCACAAAGCCACTCATGGTTTCGGTGAATTTGTTGAATGTTTGAGAAGACTTTGCTAGTTCTTCAACTGAGTTTAACAACTGCCAAAATCCATTTGGGGACGTAATCAGTCCGGTGCTTGGGTCTACGGGAATTCTTCCATTGCCAAGTTTCATCAACTGATGTGAAAATGATAGCAGTGCTGAGTCATTTTGCAGTTGAACTTGCATGTTGGTGGATAATGATAATTTTTTAACTTTGTGTCAGAGTGTTGATGATTTGAGGCAAGCATTGAGTTCATCAGCTGGCGTTGAACATTTTTATTCTTCGTTTTGTCATCGTAGTTGTTGTTCTCTGTTAGTGACGTCATATGTCCAGCTTGTGCAGCGAATATTATTCAAACGCCTTTTAAGCATTTTTTAAATTGAAACTATACCTCTACGTTGGGTGGGTGATGAGATAAAGGCCGCATTAGTACTTACAGGACACCCTGTATATAAGCTAGCAAAAATACCTGGCGCTTCCCGAGTTTTCTTCAATTACTGGGAGGATTGGAGAAGTGACAAACGATTATAAAGAATAAACTGTTATAATGGCAGCATTGAAGATTTGACAAACCATTATAAAGGCATATAGGCCTACACATCTGAAACGCATTGCTAGGGAACCACGGTAACCAAAGTAAACGTTCCGAAAGTGATTGTTGAGGCCCAAAAACACTTGTTGCCCGTCAAGTTTTTTGCCCATTTGGGGCATTTGCCTTGCTCTGATAAAATTTTAAAGTAGACTATGAGTTCATTCCCGGTCCTGTTTGATATATGTGCAAAATCTGGTGACGATTGGCCTAAAACAAGATTTGTATAAAGAACAGACATACATACTTTCATATTTATATATAAGATAATAAGGCTTAAAGTCAGCATTTTGTAAAAAGTCCCATTCATTTGTGATAATCACCACTTTTTGCACAATCTCTCTGTTACTAATACATTGAGTGCAATTTATACAATTTAAAATTTCAAATTATGTCAAGTAGGCCTATGCTTCTATCCACCTCATGGATATAGTCACTCACAATTATGTCCTTTAAATTGTATAATATTTATTATACTCAGTTAATCGAAAATAATTTTGTGATCGAAATAATTTTTTTTAATATTGGAAAATTAAATATTGCACATCTTGTGGTGAGATATTTATAATTAAATGTTTAAAAAAATATAGTTTTTAAAACATATTTGATATTATTTCACAGCCAATGAGGTGAATTAACAAGCATCAATTATATGTACTTCAACTAAACGGTAATTAAAATACATTTTTCAGTTTCTCCCAGTTTTTGCCATTTCCTTCCAGTTTTTCCAGCTTCTTTCATTGGCCCAGAAGACCCTGATTGGAATATTTATGGATCAATAAACAATAGTAGGGCCCAGCTTTGTGAGCCGTTATTATTGTCATCTTGATGCACCTGAACCACAAATGATTGAATCAGATAGAAAATGTGATTTTTTTTTTATAACATCCCTGTTGTTAATAATATTTCACTAAGCAGGTTCAAAGCCCTAGCAGATGAAGGAGACAGTATAATCCAGTTGAAGCAGGCAGGCACAGAGAGAATAAAGCTTTCCTAAGTGACTAAGTTCTGAAGGGTATCTAAAGTCTATGCCTACAAGATTTAAGATGATTGTTAATAGCTTGTTGTATCTTTAAAAATCAAGTATGCCATGCATTTATTCGATGTAGAGCAGCAAATGGTGTGCCGTTTCTTTAAAAATACAGTTATTTAGTATAGGCTATGGCTAATATATGTAAAAATAGCTACATGCCAGCATTAAGTGTATCACATATATTTTAAACTGCGTTTTCCTAGGTTTGCGTGAGATCCGCACCAACTCGAAAATGTTTGTTGGCATAATACACAAAGTACCAAAGGAAACCACCATGAAGGAAAATAAACTAAAGATCATAAAAGAATGGGAATGAAAGAGAAGAAAAATAATTCAAGTTAGACTTGAACAATCCATCTAGATCATATCGGTTAACTTTAACATTTCTAATAAAATATATCCAGGGGTATGGCCCCAAGGAAAATTTGGGTCCGTTTTCCAGACTTTTGACAAAATTCTGGATCTGAAAAGAACCCTTCACAAAATACAAATTTAAAATTTCATTTCTTTGGTATGAAATTAACTAGATTGTATCACATCCTTCAAAATTACTTCCCCCCCCCCCCCCTTACAAAATTAAGAATTTTCATAAAAACAGGACCACATGAAAAAAGTTTGGACAAACCCCTGATATCTCTACGTATATTAACTGCGTGTATTGAATTGTAATCAGAGTATGAAAAAATTATTTTTTAAAATAAAAGTAAAAAAATTGGATTTGTTAAAAAATTTAAATCTGATTTTTTTTTAAATGTAAATTAACTGACTGCTAAACAACTCTTGTTAATCATTAAGAATGCATATTTTCATATCATCTACCAATTTTTTTCACCTAATATCTCAGATTTGATTCAGCATTAATGAACAAACTACAAATGACCAAAGCAAACAATATGGGTACTAAATTTGTGTTTTTGTATTATGAAAGGTTATTGAGCTCGAATTAACTTCATTAACTCACCAAAACTCTAAAATCAGAAAAATGAAAACTGCGTGTTGGGAGAAAGGAAATTTTTGTGCTAAAAAGGAAAGATGGAAAGATTGCAAAGGATGGAAATGAAATTATTAGTATTGTAGAAGAATTTTATAAAATACTATATACAAACATAAAGTAAGGGATTCGAACGGAGGAGAAGGAGCAGGAAGAAAAGAAAATGGAGCAGAATTTGTTCAAGTAGCACCTGTTCTAAAAGAAGTCTACAAGATGCATGAAGAAAGGGAAATGCACAGGTTAAAATGGGATTTCAATAGACATTGTTAAAGAAGTAGGAGAAGAATTTGCCAATATGTTAGCTACTTTGTTCACAAATTGGCTCACAAAATCAGATGTGTCTGAAGATTGGAATAACGCAGTGATGGTTCTTTACAAAAAGGGCAAAAAAGAGGAAATCTTCACCAAAGTGCTGACAGGCTTGAGTTGACATTGGATGAAGCCCAACCAAAAGACTAAGCAGGCTTTCGAAGTGGATTTAGTACAATGTAAACTGAAGAGCCAAAAAAACTGGTTCAGGCATGCGTATGCAAATAAAGAGATATGGAACCAATCAGAGTACGGCGCTGCGGTCGGCAACGTCTATATAACGCAACAGGTGTCTGGCATAGTTGTTATATCGGTTACTGCTGCTACAATTGCAGGTTATCGAGATTTAAGTGAGTTTGAACGTGGTGTTATAGTCGGTGCATGAAAGATGGGACATAGCATCTCCGAGATAGCGATGAAATTTGGATTTTCACGCACGACCATTTCACTAGTGTACCGAGAATATCGGGAATCCGGTAAAAAATTAAATCTACAACATCGCTGCTGCTGGAAAAAGATCATGTAAGAACGGGACCAGCGACGACTGACGAGAATCATTAAACGTGACAGACGTGCAACCCTTCCGCAAATTGCTGCAGATTTCAATGCTGGGCCATCAACAAGTGTCAGCGTGCAAACCATTCAACGAAACATTGATATGAACTTTCGGAGCCGAAGGCCCACTCGTGTACCCTTGATGACTGCACGACACAAAGCTTTACGCCTCGCCTGGGCCCGACAACACCGACATTGGACTGTTGAGGACTGGAAACATGTTGCCTGGTCTGACAAGTCTTGGTTCCAATTGCTTCGAGCTGATGGACGTGTACGGGTATGGAGACAACCTCATGAATCTATGGACCCTACATGTCAACAGAGGACTGTTCAAGCTGGTGGAGGCTCTGTGATGGTATGGGGCGTGTGCAGTTGGCGTGATATGGGACCCCTGATACGTCTAGATACGACTCTGACAGGTGACAGGTACGTAAGCATCCTGTCTGATCACCTGCACCCATTCATGTCCATTGTGCATTCCGACGGACTTGGACAATTTCAGCAGGACAATGCAGGGTTGTTTGGTTTAAACCACGTTGGTTTAAACCTTGGTTTTAACCAAGTGGTTTTTTTCAAAAAATCCAATAAAAGTTGCCTAAATATCATTTTTTTCCTTGAAAAATATCATATTGGTTCATTATTAGCCAAAATGTTTCATTTTTACCACATTTTATATCCTTGGGGTACATTCTGATGGTATATCTTTAAATGACATAAGATTTTATAAGTGGTTTTTTTCAAAAAGTCTCATAAAAGTGGCCAGAATATATATAGATTTTTCATATGAAGTATCTTAGTCATTTAAAGTTATATATAAAAGCCAAAATTTCTCATTCTTACAACATTTTTTAACCTTTGGCTACATTCTGATGCTCTATCTTAAGCAAATTCATGAATAAGGAGTGCATCACACATCTAAATGTAGTGGTGTATTTTATCTCACAGGGTTTCTTTTTCTCTTCACAAAGAAGCAGCTACAGTAGTGACACCATCATGCTAGGGGCAGGTGGTCCTATAATCCAATAAAGACACCAGCTGTCCTTAAAGGACAAAGACTAGTGTACTAGTAGTTACATTACCTCACATTTTCATTTTCTTTCCCATAAGAAGTAGCACATCTCCTACTGTATATCTCCCAGTCTTAATATTCAATAGTTGTTTTTTTTATACTTTCACACACACACACTGTTAAGCCCAGTTAATCAAGGTTCTACTGTATAGTAGTAACATATTTATGAAAAATAATCAGCTATATACAGGGTGATTATAATTTAAGTTTTGATTCCAAAACTATACAATAAGTACTGATCGGAATGACTTGAAAATTTGCATGGATACTCCTGAAGCAATGGAAGCTTCTATCGCAAAAGAAAAACATGCAAAATGTGCAAGTAGATGATGCTGTACTTGGCCAGCAGTATAATCTATTTTGTGCAACCACATCATTTCGGCACTTCCACAGCATGTGTGTGGATAGAACTTCTATCAAGATGCACATTGCAATACCAGCAAAGCAGCTGCTGAAGACCCATTTTGACAGGATGCACCTTAACCCTTGCAACTTCTGGCTGTGGGGGCACCTCAAAATGTTATAAACAGTGGTCAGATTGCAAACTTTGGTGAATTGCAATCTCCAGCACCCCCAAAGCAGAATGTTTTGCGATGTTCTGCAACGAGCCCTCAGCTGACTGAAAATGTTCTGCTGTAAAAATTCACATATACATAATAGCGCTTTTCTACACTTTTCTTAAAATTCTTCCAGATTGTTCTGCGACATATGTCGCACATTTCGGCATATTCTGCTTTGGGGTCCAGCCCATTCCCTATATGTTATAAGTTCCTCAGGAATATTAACGGGGGGGGGGGGACGCGTTTGGTTTAATAAAGCTGAATTGCAAGCACATCCACATTATGACCATGGCATACTCTGATTCTGCTGTTGAACAAGAATTTTTGTGCTTTCAACCTCATAGCCAGAACACGCGGTGGACAACATATTTAACATTTCTTAAGTAAGTTGTAGTTATTTGTTCAATTACTTCGTTTTTTGTGATATTTCCATGAATTATGAAATCGTGAAATTATATAATTATATAAGGGTTTCATAGCTGGATCGGTCCTCGGCGGCGAGCGTCTGAAGTACCTCGGCGGCCTTACGTCGGAGAGAGGTAGCGAGGTGGAAGGCCTTAAGCATTCAGTCCCATCCGTTTGCAGAAGCGATCATCTCGAACTGGGTCCTGTAGATCGACCACGATGTCCTGCCGTCATACGTCGAGGGCTTGATGTTCAGCCGGTTAACGTCAGCTATAGCTGGCAAGAGAAGGTGGGCATCCGCAGAAGATGTTGGCTCTTGGATTTTCTTCTCCAGCATTCACCTGTTCAGTGATGGAATTCATTTCTTGAGAGAGTTCTTCTTTTACTCCAGCAATGGCCATGGCGATGTCTCCGTTCACAGTGGCCACATCCCCTCTAATTTCAGCGATGGACGAGTTGACGACGGTGACATCCCCTTTAACTTTGGCGATGGAGGATTTGACGATGGCAACATACTCTTTGACATCGGCCATAGAGGAGTTGACGGCAGCGATGGATGAGTTTATCTTGTTCGCAATGCCCATTTTCATCTGGCTCATCACAGACATCAATTGATTCAGCTGTTCTCGCATCTCATCCATGTCCATTCTTCTCGTCTTCATGCAAGTCTTGAATTATCCTACTTCTGACACCAAATTTTTCCGGATAATTTCCCACAAGACTTCAAGATTGCAAAACAAGAAGCGGTTCGACGGACAAACACAGATTTATTTACAGAACAGCAATTTACACGTATTTACAGGCTAATCAGAGAGCTAACCACTTTCTCGCAAAGTTTAAACACAACTGACTGAATCTCCTTGTGCCTGCCATCTTGTGAGCACCACGGTATTTATAATCCCGCAGAAACTTCGAGAAAAAGAACATTGCACAAGATTCTATTTACAGTTTCCTAGTCGGCAGTGCCACAGTATGGAGGGGTTGAGCCAATGTCTGAAGGGGCGGGACTTTCTAGATTTTTCTCTATACGCCCTGCCAGTTCTCCACCAATCACATGTCTCCGCGCTGGACCAAAACCAGTATCAACTGATTTTGACATTTTGAGAGCCATCACATGATTGCGATAAAGACTTGCGCCATCTATCGTTCATAATTCGTAACAATATTAATTATAATTTGCAAATTTGAATTTTTCAACATAAGAGTCTAGAACATATAAAATATAGTTTTATGGTTTATTTATCTAAGCTACTCATTACCTGTGTTCAATTTGCTAAATGGAATAGAGCTGCTTATTCAAAATATGTATGATAAGGCATCAGAGTGGTTTTTGACCCCAGAAACTAACTCAGTATTAAAACTATCAAAATCTTACTGTCAATGATGTCAAATAGTTTTTGTTAACTTAATAGATATGTTAAATAACAAAACATTTACTTTTATTTAGATTAAAGGGTTTTATATTCAGAATTATAATTACTGATTAAAAAATATATATTTTGATATTTTAAATTTCCTGATCTGCCCAAAATTTTATTCCATATAAAAATTCTCATGCAGCATCTGTTAATGCACTAATTAAACTCATTTATTTTCACCTAAAAATTTCTTAGATCAGGGTGTATAAATTCACAGAGCTTTAAAGAGTATTTTCAACAAAAACGAAGCAAGCATTTGTTTTGCACGTTTGAATACAGCTTCAATTGGAAAACCATTGCATTATAAATGCTAGTAAATGTACCATATCATAGTGCAAAAGTAAGAATAAATCAAGTTTGACATATACAAGCTAGCATTGCCAAATTAAATGACATTTTAGTCCTACAATTTAGTATTTTGATCGCTAGATATATTTCAATGTTATGCGTAATAAGAGTAGCGTTTTAAGTATCAGTGGTTATCTAGATAATTTAATAATAACAGAAATCAACATTACATATATGATGTAATCAACTTTTTTAAACACTTATCTGTTGTAAAAAGAGTACAGCAGATGGTTTATATCAATGCAAACATATATAATGCTATGGCCTCCATAGCCATCACTATCAGATGAAGTGGGAGAGTTCCAACATCCAGCCCAATATAATATAATAATAATAACAGAAAAGGGGACTTAAGCCATTTAAATGTACAAAACAAGCTCTTTCCCCTCCATCAATACTCCTTCATTTTATGGCCACTTACTTAAAGGGCCCTACACACGCTCAGTTATACCTGCGCAGTTATGCCTGTACAGGCCAACTGTGCAGGCATAACTGAGCGTGTGTAGGGGCCGTCAGTTGACCTGCACAACATTAACTGAAGGGAATGGTTTTTCGATTCGGTATAACTGTACAGTTATGCCTGCGCAGGTATAACTGAGCGTGTGTATGGGCCATCAGGTATAACTGCGCAGTTATTTTTTCCCGCTTTCTTGTATTCGCCCTTCTTTCTTCCCTCTTCTTTTTTACTGATAATGTAATAGAACAATAGCCGCTGTGGTGGTCGAGTGGTCATAGTGACGGACTCGCATCGCGGGGACCCGGGTTCGAGCCCCACCGTTGCCACAGTGGTGGTCGGCTGAAGTTGGTTTTCTGTGGTTCCAAACTTTGAGGCGCAAATGCGAGCCGATCTCCCCGTTAAAAAGTCGCTCCACAGGGAGCAACAGACCTACAAACAGTAAAAAAAAAAATAATAAATAAAAAAAAATAAAAATAAAAAAAAATAAAAAATAAATAAATAATAGAACAATAATAACTGAATAACTTGTTTTCGAGAGGGATTCCATTTAATTAGAAGAAATTTTTCTAATGGCACAATTTTCACGATATTTTCTTACAATTTCATATCGAATAAAAAAATCGAAATAAAATTTTAGAAATATTTCAATCATTGTTAAAATTCGCAATTTTGTTTCTGAAATCACTCTTTTCAATAAATTTTCCCGAAATTATGCACCGAAACACACAAACTCTATATTCAAATAATGTGCTATGACTATTAATTGTTTATTGATTATTTAGAGAGGAGGTCTCTAACCAGGGTTCTTGGAGATTTTAGGGGCCCCGTGACATCAGATTATTTTAGTATTCTTTCACATGTACTTCCTTTAGAAATCAAGATTCCTAGAAATCAAGCAGGTGTTTATACGAGTCAGTTGATGTTTGCAATTGTTTGCAATTTCAAACACAGAATTCCCACTCCTTTCTTGACCGAAAACCAGCAAGCATCAATAGGACAAAAATCACTGTTATTTATAATTTTCTTTTACATTTCTTTTACATTTAATGAATCTCATTGAATTTGTTTTTTTGGACATCTCGTCAGATTGCAACGAATTTCAACTTTCAACTCAAACATTGAAAGAAAAAAATTCAGATGAAATTACACTAGTTAAAAACGTAAGAAAACAATTGAAAAATTCTTTGAGAGAGAGATACGATTGATAATATAATTATATCATTGAGTAATACTATTGATACACATACTATGCTTAATAATAAGTCAATTTCTAATTGAGTTGAATTAATCGTAAGAGGTCGCGTGTAAATGCAGTTTTCTTTCAAGGAAAAACCCTACATAAGTTACCATAACAATTTTCAAGTCAAAAATTTTTTTTTTTTTAAATCGACGCTATCGCGAGAAAAAATGCTATCATACGAGCATGTATCCTCTATCTGTATATTCAGAGGAGAAATGATGCTTGTTTTCGAAGATACAGTCGATGCTCGTTATGACAACTTCACATTATAGCGATCATTCACGTTATAGCGACAAAGACTGGTAGGGTCCCAAATGTTTTATGTTTTACTTATATAACGACCGTCCCAATCAGGCCCGACCACAACCCCAAGTCTCCCCCTCGCTACGACCTTGCTCCAAATATAACGTCCATTCTCGATGGGACGAAGGGGTCGTTATATTGGGGCGTCTATTGTAATACCAAAATTTCTCTTTTATTCCCTATATGTATTGCCATAATCACTGTAGATATGGATAGCATCTTATATATAAATGTGAAAGTATGTATGTATGTATGTATGCATGCTCTTTATACAAATCTACAGTTTCAGATCGATCGTCGCCAGATTTTGCATATATACCAAACAGTTCCAGGATTGAACCGTAGGTTACTTTAAAAGTTCGTCAGAGCTGGGCAAATGCCCGAAATGGGTGAAAAACTGTCGGGCAACAATGGTTTTGGGGCCTCAACAATTGCTTTCGGAAAGTTTACTTTGGTTACCGTGGTTTCCAACAATGGGTTTTGAGACGTGAATATATGCCTTTACAATGGTTTGTCACACCTTTAATTCTGTTATTATAACAGTTTATTCCTTTATAACGGTTTGTTGCTTATCCAATCCTCCCGGTAACTGAAGAAAACCCGGAAAGCGCCGGGTATTTCTGCTAGCCTATATACAGGGTGTCCTGTAAGTGATAATGCGGCCTTTATCTGATCCACCCATCGTATAGGTATAGTTTCAATTTAAAAAATGCTTAAGGCGTTTGAATAATATTCGCTGCAATAGCTGGACGTATGACATTGCTGACAAAACTAGGATTAAAAATGTTCAACGGCAACTGATGAACTCAATGCTTGCCTCAAATCATCAGCACTCTGGCACGAAGTTAAATAATTATCATTATCCACCAACATGCGAGTTCAACTGCAAAATGACTCAGCACTTCTATCATTTTCACATCAGTTGACCAACCAGTAGACCCAAACACTGGACCGATTACGTTCCCAGATGGATTTTTCCAGTTGTTAAACTCAGTTCAAGAACTTGCAGACGAAGTCTTCCCAAACATTTAACAAAATGACCAAAACCATGAGTGGCTTTTTGAGAGCGATTCTGGCACCGAAAAATGACAGTGTGAACAAGATCAACGAAAAAATCTTAAAAATTATTCCTGGAGACTCCACATCTTACAAATCGGTTGACACTGTCACAGACATTTAGTTCTGTATCCTGCAGAATTTCTGAACTCCTTTGGATATTCCGAGTGTGCCACCACACAATTTGACCCTCAAAGTCGGAGCACCTATAATGCTTTTAAGAAATTTGGAGACACAGAGACTCTGCAATGGCAACAGACTCTGCGTGAAGAAATTGCACAATTGCATTATTGAAGCATCGATTTTAACTGGATGTGAAAAAAGAAGTCTTCATTCCGCGTATCCCAATTATCACCGAAGAAATGCAGTTCACTTTCAAGCGATTACAGTTCCTGATTCGTTTAACTTTTGCCATGACAATCAACAAAGCGCAAGGCCAGTCGTTAGCAGTGACAGGTATCAACTTAATTGAGCCCTGTTTTTCACACAGACACCTTTTCGTCACCTGTTCGCGTGTTGGTAATAGCAAAAATTTGTACATCTACACACCAGATGGAAAAAGAAAAAATATTGTGTATCCACAAGCGATTGCCTGAAGATTTTAATTAAAATATTTAAAAAGAAAAGTAATTTTTTCTTACTTGATACAGAAATTTTTTTGATTAAGAAATAATTAATAAGCTATACGTATATAAATTTTTTACGGGGCGGGCAACGTCGCCGGGTATCAGCTAGTTCTTGATAAGCATGAGTAGGCCGTAGTGCCTTTTACTTAAGTCATGAAAATTGGTCATTATGAGAGGTTTTAGTAACACCAAAATACATTATTGTACTTATGGTGTAGATTCAACAAACATCTTCCATTACAGCATGCTTCCTCGTGCGTCGCTTGTCTTGGGCGTCACCCCCCTGCCCCTCCCAACCCACATCCTGCCGCAGGGCACAGAGGCTATTCTCTTTGCCGAGCCGCCACTATAGTGAATTTTTTAACGTGGGAAAAAAGAATGATTGGAATCATCTCGGGCTCTGAAACCAGAATCCTTATCCCAATCCCATCTTTGTGGGGGTTGGGGGGAAAGGGCTCGAATAATGGCAATATTCATTAGTAAAACCATCCCCCGGGGATGCAAGACCTCAGATGGTGTGGAGATCTGTGACAGTAGGCTTTACCGATCAATTTACAGTTACAATACATCTGGAATGTACAGCGCACATTCAAAGGGAGAAAAAAACACTTTAGCTCTGATGAAACAAGTACGAATTTCTGTGTGCAATATTAGTTTTCCTTTCTTTTTTTTTTTGCCCAAGGCCCATATTTACAAAGGCTTCCTTGGTAAAATGGTCTGAGTTTTCGAAAACTGATGTTTTCCTCTCGTCTCCCCCATCACCCCCTTGTGTCCATTCATAGCCTGGATAGTCCTACTTTGGGAAACACCGATTTTGACACTCCACCAGAGTTTAGTTCAGAGTTCAGTTTAGTTTTCACGACTCGAGGTTTATAATGACGAGTGATCTTCGAAACGGGCAGCGCGGATGTTTGGAAGAATTCATTGAAATGTATAGGAATAAGAAATGCTTGTGGCAGGTGAAAACTGAAGATTACCATAACAAAATTAAGAAAGATGATAGTTATGAGAGATTGGTGTGGAAAATGAGAGAAATAGATCCTCTAGCGAACAGAGACAGTGTTGTTAAAAAAATAAACAGTTTGCGAAGCAATTTCCGAAAGGAATTGAAAAAAAAAGCTTTGAGTAGGTATCTTGATCCATTCTGAGAAAATTATGCCAATCTTTTGGTGCAAATCTCAATTCCTGTAATAATTTTACGTGCGAATATTGTTGCCTTTTTTTAACCAATCTTTGTACCACGTTACCCGTTTTTTTTCTTTTTTTTGAGTTAATAACTTTCAGTGCCATAACCAATCCAACTATACCCAAAGCATCATCTGTGGAAATCATACTAGAAAATTCCGAACTTTATAGACTATGAAAAAATCCGAACTGATCAAAAGGCCGCTAAGACAGAGATCGAAGAATGAAAATATCCCCACGGATTGCCTAGAACCGGTTCCACAAGCTTTGCCTGCACAGGTATAAATGAATTGTGTGGATGCATCGAACCGTTCAGTTATGCCTGTACAGGTATAACTGTGCAGGCATAACTGAACGTGTGTAGGCCCCTTAAGGGGCCCCTCTAAAGATTGTGTAATAGCCACTCCATATTCTTTTCTCTCTCTCCCCTATAATACCGAAACCTATCTCTTCATCATTGTATTGCCACCTGCAGGCAATTGACTTTACAGCTTTATTTAATCTATTTTACTCATCCCTTCCTGGGAATATGTGCCTTTTCTGACTTTCTTGCTTCCTCTATTCTTTTTTTTTTGTACAAACCCCCCACTGAAAAAACGTCTTCCTCTTATATGCTGCCAAAGATCGTAGGGGGTGAACCTCTGGGGCATAGCCGGAAATTTTGTTCGGGGGGGGGGGACCAGACCCTTAAGTCCCCCCCCCCTCGCTACGCCCTTGGTGAACCTTGACCAATGATGCCAATATTAATACTAATTTGTACCTAGGTAATCCTCATCACCCAATGGAAGGATCTTTCTTTGAAGCTGGACTGCCAATTAGAAATAGGGAGTTGGTACCCCTCAAAACTTTCCGTTTTGGAATCTTTGAAAAATTAAGAGGAGATTGATTAGTGCAAGCTAGGAATCAAGTTGAGAAAAAGATGTAGTTAGATTTTTGTTTTTAGACATTGTAATCGATTCCCATCAGGAGCGGCGATCATCCGTGACAAAAGGGATGGAGGAAAGGTAGGAAAGAAATTCTTACCACATTTTAAGTAAATTATGGAGGTTTAATTAAAACCTAAATTATGAGGAATTAACAGGGGGCAGAGATGGCGAAATTAGGTATAAAGAGTAATTAAAAGAGAGTTATTCCAACAAGTTAAAATGATTATAATTGAACATATAGTATTCTGTCTATGTATTTATGCAGATTTTGGTATCGTGGAAATGGTTTTTTTTAATTGACTTTTTATTTGTTTAAATATAACTCGCTCTTTTTATATTATCATTTGATTAAATGCTATTGAAATTTAGCTGATTCTTTCTTTTCATGAGTCATCATTTTATTCTAAATGTATATTGGACCACTAGGAGCCTGGGTTAATCTAGATAATTACATATATATATATACTAGCTGATACCCGGCGACGGTGCCCGCCCCGTAAAAAATGCATATATGTATAGCTTATTAATTATTTGTTAATCAAAATATTTCTGCATTAAGTAAGAAAAAATTACTTTCATTTTTAAATATTTTAATTAAAAACTTCAAGCAATTGCTTGTGGATACACAATATTTTTGTTTGTCCATCTGGTGTGTAGATGTACAAACTTTTAGGATTACCAACTTTGATCTTGAATCTCTATGCCAAATAAAAACCAATTCTGTGATATTCAACTCATTTTTTCCTCTTGGATGTTGTACGTTGTCATCTGGTATAAATTACCACTGATCTAAAATTTCGTCCTTGTCACTGTCACACTCACAACAAACAGAGCATCTGAGAAGTTATGAATCAAAAAAAGATATGTATATCCTCTCTTCTTCAGTGCATAACATACTAAGACGACATGCAAGCACTTTAAAAATGGTGTTCCTTCAAGACTACTTTTGCACTGTGCAAAATAACAAGGTCCAATGTAATTAAGTCAAGAGGAACCAGGTAGTTTCACTGCACTGTCCATTTCCAGAGCTTTGTAAACATTGCTTATGCCTCCACATGTCCTACAAATACAGAAGACAACTGAATGCTATTAGGTAACATCAGAATCTCAAAAACGATAATAGGCTAGTACATATCCAACTGCTTTGTTATGTATGTGAACTATTGTTTCGCACAAAATATGTACCACAATTATGAATCATCAATGTGAGTTACAGTACAATGAATAGTCAAAAAGCACATGAAGTAGTAAATATAGATGTACTTTATTATGGAACTAGCTGATATCCGGCAACGTTACTCGCCCTGTAAAAAATTTACATATATATAGCTTATTATTTCTTAACCAAAAAAACTTCTGCATCAAATAAAAAAAAATTACTTTTATTTTTAAATATTTCAATTAAAACTTCAGGCAATTGCTTGTGGATACACAATATTTTTGTTTCTTCATCTGGTGTGTAGATGTAAAAATTTTTGGGATTACCAACTCGCGACGTAAAGCTCTCCGTGTGAAAAACAGGACTCAAGTAGGTTGATACCTGCCACTGCTAACGACTGGCCTTGCGCTTTGTTGATTGTCATGGTAAAAGCTAAACGAATCGGGAACTAATCGCTTGAAAGTGAATGGCATTTCTTCAGTGATAATTGGGGTATGTGGAATGAAGAAGTCTTCTCCTCCATCACATCCAGTTAGAATCGTTGCTTCAATTATGTAATTGTGCAATTTCTTCATGCAGAGTCTGTTGCCATTGCAGAGTATTGGTGTCTCAAAATTTCTTAAAATCATTATAGGTGCTCCGACTTTGAGGGTCAAGTTGTGTGGTGGCACACCCGGAATATCCGAAGAGTTCAGAAATTCTGCAGGATATAGAACTGTCTGCGCTGTGTCTGTGACAGTGTCAACCGATTTGTAAGATGTGGAGTCTCCTGGAATAATTTTTATGATTTTTTCGTTGATCTTGTTCACATTGTCATTTTTCGGTGTCAGAATCACTCTCTCACAAAGCCACTCATGGTTTCAGTGATTTTGTTGAATGTTTGGGAAGACTTTGTCTGCAAGTTCTTGAACTGAATTTAACAACTGGCAAAATCCATTTGGGAACATAATCAGTCCAGTGCTTGAGTCTACGGGAATTCTTCCATTGCAAGTTTCATCAACTGATGTGAAAATGATAGCAGTGCTGAGTCATTTTGCAGTTGAACTCGCATGTTGGTGGATAATGATAACTTTTTAACTTCGTACCAGAGTGTTAACTTTGTGCCAGAGTTTTTTAAATTGAAACTATACCTATACGATGGGCGGTTGATAAGATAAAGGCCGCATTATCACTTACAGAACACCCTGTATATAAGCTAGCTGAAATACCTGCCGCTTCCCGGGTTTTCTTCAATTACTGGGAGGATTGGATAAGCGACAAACCGTTATAAAGGAATAAACTGTTATAATAACAGAATTAAAGGTGTGACAAACCATTGTAAAGGCATATATTCACGTCTCAAAACCCATTGTTGGAAACCATGGTAACCAAAGTAAACGTTCCGAAAGCAATTGTTGAGGCCCCAAAACCATTGTTGCACGACAGTTTTTCGCCCATTTCGGGCATTTGCCCAGCTCTGACGATACCCGGTGACGTTGCCCGCCCCGTAAAAAATTAATATATGTATAGCTTATAAATTATTTCTTAATCAAAAAAATTTCTGCATCAAGTAAGAAAAAATTACTTTTATTTTTAAATATTTTAATTAAAATCTTCAAGCAATCGCTTGTGGATACACAATATTTTTTCTTTTCCCATCTGGTGTGTAGATGTACAAATTTTTGCTATTACCAACACGCGAACAGGTGACGAAAAGGTGTCCGTGTGAAAAACAGGGCTCAAGTAAGTTGATACCTGCCACTGCTAAGGACTGGCCTTGCGCTTTGTTGATTGTCATGGCAAAAGCTAAACGAACCGAGAACTGTAATCGCTTGAAAGTAAATGGCATTTCTTCGGTGATAATTGGGATACGTGGAATGAAGACTTCTTTTTCTTTGTCACATTCAGTTAGAATCATTGCTTCAATGATGCAATTGTGCAATTTCTTCACGCAGAGTCTGGTGCCATCGCAGAGTCTCGGTGTGTCCAAATTTCTTAAAGACATTATAGGTGCTCCGACTTTGAGGGTCAAATTGTGTGGTGGCACACCCGGAATATCCAAAGGAGTTCAGAAATTCTGCAGGATACAGAACTAAATGTCTGTGACATTGTCAAACGATTTGTAAGATGTGGAATCTCCTGGAATAATTTTAGGATTTTTTCGTTGATCTTGTTCACACTGTCATTTTTCGGTGCCAGAATCGCTCTCAGAAAGCCACTCATGGTTTTGGTCATTTTGTTGAATGTTTGGGAAGCTTTGTCTGCAAGTTCTTGAACTGAGTTTAACAACTGGAAAAATCCATCTGGGAACGTAATCGGTCCAATGCTTGGGTCTACTGGTTGGTCAACTAATGTGAAAATGATAGCAGTGCTGAGTCATTTTGCAGTTGAACTCGCATGTTGGTGGATAATGATAATTTTTTAACTTCGTGCCAGAGTGTTGATGATTTGAGGCAAGCATTGAGTTCATCAGTTGGCGTTGAACATTTTTATTCCCAGTTTTGTCAGCGTAGTTGTTAGCGACGTCATACGTCCAGCTTGTGCAGCGAATATTATTCAAATGCCTTTTAAGCATTTTTTAAATTGAAACTATACCTATACGATGGGCGGTTGATGAGATAAAGGTCGCATTTGCACTTACAGGACACCCTGTATATAGGCAAGCAAAAATATCTGTAGCTTCCCGGGTTTTCTTCAATTACTGGGAGGATTGGAAAAGTTACAAACCACTATATAAGAATGAACTGTTATAATGGCAGTATTAAAGATGTGACAAACCATTGTAAAGACATATACATGTCTGAAACGCATTGTTGGGAACCACGGTAACCAAAATAAACGTTCCGAAAGTGATTGTTGAGGCCCCAAAACCATTGTTGCCCTACAGTTTTTCGCCCATTTGGGGCATTTGCCCAGCTCTGACGAACTTTTAAAGTAGCCTACGGTTCAATCCCGGTCCTGTTTGGTATATATGCAAAATCTGGCGACGATCGGTGTAAAACTGTAGATTTGTATAAAATACATACATACATACTTTCACATTTATATATAACACTAGCTGATACCCGGCGACGTTGCCCGCTCCGTAAAAAATTTATATACATATAGCTTATTAATTATTTCTTAATCAAAAAAATTTCTGCATCAAGTAAGGAAAAATTACTTTTATTTTTAAATATTTTAATTAAAATCTTCAAGCAATCGCTTGTGGATACACAATATTTTTTCTTTTTCCATCTGGTGTGTAGATGTACAAATTTTTGGGATTACCAACACGCGAACAGGTGACGAAAAGGTGTCCGTGTGAAAAACAGGGCTCAAGTAAGTTGATACCTGCCACTGCTAACGACTGGCCTTGCGCTTTGTTGATTGTCATGGCAAAAGTTAAACGAATCGGGAACTGTAATCGCTTTAAAGTGAATGGCATTTCTTCGGTGATAATTGGGATACGTGAAATGAAGACCTTTTTCTTTGTCACATCCAGTTAGAATCGTTGCTTCAATGATGCAATTGTGCAATTTCTTCACGCAGAGTCTGGTGCCGTTGCAGAGTCTCGGTGTGTCCAAATTTCTTAAAAGCATTATAGGTGCTCCGACTTTGAGGGTCAAATTGTGTGGTGGCACACCCGGAATATCCAAAGGAGTTCAGAAATTCTGCAGGATACAGAACTAAATGTCTGTGCCGTGTCTGTGACAGTGTCAACCGATTTAGTGCCCGAGTGGCTCGTCTTTAAGATGCTCGTCTACCATCGTGAAGGTTGTTGTCAGAGTCCCGGGTTCGAACCCAAGGGAGGATATCGATAAGATATTTTCCCTAACAAACTCGAGGCGACCACCGATAGACAGCGCCTTCACTTCCAACCCATCTCACTAATGGCAGTAAATTGCAATATAGCAATATGGCCAGAGTTGGTGTTTGGTGAAGTAGTAGTATTGTCAACCGATTTGTAAGATGTGGAGTCTCCTGGAATAATTTTTAGGATTTTTTCGTTGATCTTGTTCACACTGTCATTTTTCGGTGCCAGAATCGCTCTCAGAAAGCCACTCATGGTTTTGGTCATTTTGTTGAATGTTTGGGAAGACTTTGTCTGCAAGTTCTTGAACTGAGTTTAACAACTGACAAAATCCATTTGGGAACGTAATCGGTCCAGTGCTTGTGTCTACTGGTTGGTCAACTGATGTGAAAATGATAGCAGTGCTGAGTCATTTTGCAGTTGAACTCGCATGTTGGTGGATAATGATAATTTTTTAGCTTCGTGCCACAATGTTGATGATTTGAGGCAAGCATTGAGTTCATCAACTGACGTTGAACATTTTTATTCTCGGTTTTGTCGTCGTAGTTGTTGTTAGTGACGTCATATGTCCAGCTTGTGCAGCGAATATTATTCAAACGCCTTTTAAGCATTTTTTAAATTGGAACTATACCTATACGATGGGCGGTCGATGAGATAAAGGCCGCATTAGCACTTACAGGATACCCTGTATACAGGCCAGCAAAAATACCCGGTGCTCTTCCCGGGTTTTCTTCAATTACTGGGAGGATTGGAAAAGTGACAAACCGTTATAAAGGAATAAACTGTTATAATAATAGAATTAAAGGTGTGGCAAACCATTGTAAAGGCATATATTCACGTCTGAAACGCATTGTTGGAAACCACGGTAACCAAAGTAATCGTTCCGAAAGTAATTGTTGAGGCCCCAAAACCATTGTTGCCCGACAGTTTTTCGCCCATTTCGGGCATTTGCCCAGCTCTGACGAACTTTTAAAGTAGCCTACGGTTCAATCCCGGACCTGTTTGGTATATATGCAAAATCTGGCGACGATCGGTCTAAAACTGTAGATTTGTATAAAGAGCATACATACATACATACATACTTTCACATTTATATATAAGATTCTTCCAGTGGTTCGATATAACAATAAGCAGTTGAAGAAATTTTGGAAGGTCAAGAATCATCTTGAATCAAAGAATGCCAAATCGTTCCATAGTTTTCCCTTCATTGTTCATGTTATGCTTTATTCAAATTTTATAAGAAAAAAAGCGTATATATTGTCCAAAATAATTCTGTTGAGAGTAGAAAATTATTTTAGAATCATATTTTTTAAATATTTATTCTTTGTATAACATAGCCACTTTAAACGTTACATGCAATTAACGTGGGCATTTCCAATGGGAATTTTTATATCGAAAAGCAATATTTGAGGTTTTTGACAAAGGTTTTTGACATGACAGTCTAAACTGCGGTTTAAACCGGTTTAAACTGTCTTAAACTGCCATGTGTCAAAAACCTGCCAACCCTGGTTTTGCTGAATTGGTTCTAGTTTTTGAGTTCTTGTCATTATACAAATCACATTGTTGAGAGAACAGTGTTTATGTATTACCATTGAAATTTAATTTTCATTTTATCTCAAAAACTACAGCCAACCTTACAAAACTAATACCAGATTCTGAATCAGCTCCCCAAAATCACCCTGAAATTAATGAAATATATTTCGCGGTGATTTGTTACATAGCACACAGTTTCAATCGGACAAAACTAATGCTAGATTCAGAATCAGCAGTCTCAGTATACCCGAAAACAATTTAAATTTCTTTAAGAACATGAAATTTTTTTTTGTTCAGCAGTGTGTTACTATTATGGCGTAGAATTCAAGTCTTTATGCAAAAATAAATTTTCTTTTTTTTATTGGGGGGGGGGGGAACCCTACTGTGCTATTGTAATAAATTACAAATATTCAGTTCAGTTATATCTAAGTTTAGCTCTATATTTTCCTGCAATTTTTTTCCCATGCATAAAATCTAGAAACTTCTTTTAATCACAAACTTTACTATATATGAATAACATAAATATCATACTAGGGTACTTTTACTTCAATATCAGTGTAGTTAATACAAAGGAAACACAAAATTTAAATTTTGTGATGTAAATCAATGTTATTTTTTTAAATCAAGCGGTATGAATCATGATTTTAATCTGCTTATCCTGAGTGCAATTGTGAAAAAAACCTATAATTTTGGTTGAGAATTTTTAGGGCAGTAAGTCTTAAGCTCTTATCATTCCTGGCTCCCTTATGCTATTCAAAGTCTATATGCTGCTCCCCAGAATAGTATGACGAAGAATCTTTTCAAAAGCACTGAACCGGCACATATCAATATCAACTGTTTATTATTATGCTCTGCTGATGCCCCTAGAAATGGTGACACACATTCTGAGAACCACTGGTTTGTAGGGAGTCAGTTTTTAACCTTTATTTCATGTCTCAAGTATTTCCAGGGAATCACTGTTTCATATCCTGCAAAAAGTAAAAAAATTTGCCAAATTAGGACAAGATAGAAAATTTTCCAAAAAAGAAATTACTCGCATTTATTTTCAGGATCACACTTAAGCCTTAGGAATGGACACTTTTTGCGGTTCAGTGCGTTCATGCAAACTTTGTAACAAAAACCCAATCAATCATTCACTGTATTTTTCGATAGCTGGAGCTTATGAAAATAATGTAACAAAGAAAAGAAAGCATCAAAACATCAACAGCACAATGATGAAGATGAAATAGCAAGTAATAAGGTATGGAAAGATGTATGTGCCACATCAATGACCAATCACTGTGTTGGCATAATCAGATATTTGGCAACAAAAAGGTTATCTGTTTGTAATATAGTTTGTACTAGGAGTCCTTTGAGCCTCTGATGAAAATGGGAGTTCAACCAGGATAAATTTGAATTGCAGTTCCATGTAGTATATCTTCATCCTTGCATTTTTTCTCAGTAAACTTACTTATAATTTTAATTTATTAATTTTTCCTCTCCCTGGTTTGCATATTAATAGGAAACATTAGATGCATTGAAAGTGCTGTCTACTACATTTATAGAAAATAGTCTTAGGAATCGACGTAATCTGCGGAGTGATATTGAGAAAAGAAGCTTACAAATCAATGAAGAATTTCTTCAGTCATTTACTAAAGTCAAGCAAGTAATTATGCTTATTTTTATCAGACTTATTTAGTGTTTCGTAGTTCAGCTTATGTGAATGCTTAAAGTAGGGATGGGACGAATATTCTGCTGCTATTTGGTATTCGTCCCTTCTGCCGAATATTTGGTTTGTCTAAATAATGCTTAGGTATTCAACCAAATATCCGTGTAAATCTAATTACATGAAACTAATTTTAAAAAATTATTGTAATAGGAATTTTTTCCATAAATTTGGAATTTACTGATTATATTTTATTGTGTAGTATCCCTTTCTGTGGAAAAGGTTATGACGGGGGAATTTCTCGGAGAGGAAAAACACATGAAACTGAATATAGAATCCTAATGCAATAAAAGGTGGAAGTGAGCATGCATTACACAAATCACTAACTGAAAGATGTATCTAGACAAGATACATATTGAACTACTGAAAGGGAACTACATCTAGAGAGGGGAAATAAGAAAATAAGTCATGATTTTTATAATACATTACTAGTTGAGAGTAAATAATGGTTGATATTTTCTTAATTAGATTTAAAATTGATAAGTGTTACAAAAAATTGATTCCATTAGATATTAAAATACAATATATCATTTTTAAATTTTATTGTCAGTATCATTGCAATATAAATCGTTCAATTACCAGTTTTTCATATTTATTTACATAGCATAATTAAAATTATATATCAATCATTTGATATTACCAATAATTTTATTTTTAATTAAAAACACCAATTCAATTGTGATGATATTTGGCCGCCGAATATTTCTTATTCAGCTAAAAAATTAGCTGAATATTCAGTTATTTGACCAAATCATTTTTCGTCCCATCCCTAGCTTTAAGCATGCAATTTGTCTAGAAATTAATTACCTTTTTGGTGAGACAATATACTAGGGGAAAAACAATATCTGTAGACCCAAAATTAGAAAAAGGAACCAAGGCTGGACACGTTTCAAAACTGTATGAAGTTCCTTCATCAGATTTTTTTTCAATTTGGCTCTTTGTCTGGAACAGCAAGTCACTTCCGCTATGAAGAGTATTTTCACTGTCTTCCAATTTTTTCTTTGCTTCTGATTAAGGAACTTCATACAGTTCCGAAATGCATCTAGCCGTGGTTCCTTTTTCCAATTTTGGGTCTACACGTTTTTTCCCTAGCATAATGCAATTAGTGAACGCAATTTTCCTCACTGACTATACAATATTTCTAAACAACCATTATCAGGGCTTGACAAATCCCAGGCGCTAGGCCACCATTGTGACTGGGACATTGGTATTGGCGCCTAAAATTTTTTACACATAATTGTGAAATGGGAATCTGAGGATGACACAAAATTTTCTAATTTCATTGCATGTTCTAGTCAGTGAATCCCTAAAAGTGGAAAAAAAAAAATTCAGAAAAAATCATGCTTGGCACTTGAATATTTTTTGATTTATTAAGTCCTTACCATTACTGTGTAATGCATCTGTTCTAATAGACCTATTATTTGATTGACCAAAAAATGGAACGGAACCACATTTTTTATCTGAAGTAATTGAATTCAGAACCAGACAGCTTTGTCATTGAATAATTATTTTTTGCAAACTGACCTTATAGCAGCATTTGATAAATCAGGGAAAAATTCAAGCACCAGCAAAGTTTATTAAATTTTGCAACTGACTGTACAATTTTCAAAAAAAAAAGTTTTTTTTCTTATAAAAACCTATTTTTTTTTGTTTGTATCCCAATATTTTTACCATCTTAAAATGTGCACCCTGTTACGCTAATTTGCATAGCTGCGAAGTCTCCCGAATTTTAGCTTCATCTTTCGACCTCCCAAAAAGTTCTTAAATCTCCAGAATTTTTACTAAAATAACAAAAAAAATCCCTAATTGTCCCTAAAAATTCCTTACTTTATTTCAAAAAAAATTCCTGATTCTGAAAACAATCCCTAAGGAATTTCTTGTGGGGCAAAAGGTCTTTTGCCTGTTTTTTCCCCTTTTGAAATGGCATCGTACGTTGTAAATGGGGGAAGACTGGGAAATTCCTTTTTTGAGGAAGTTTTACAAATCCTCTGATGGTAACAAGAAAAGTTGTTTGTCTTATCATGCAGGGAAATAGTCCTGGATAATAATTGAAGATTATAATGATGCGCATGTGGTCAAAACTTCTTTGTTGAAGTTACGTACGTGCGATAGCAAAACATGAATACTGATAAGCAAAAAATATTTAATCAATTTTAAATATACTTATTCGCTGATGAATTTACTTTCATCAAATGTCCCAGAAAGAAAGACTTTTTCTCTTTTGTACAAGTTGTGTTATGGGCATTAACATCAGTCATGGTGGAAAGACTGACATCACCCATTGAAATCAAAAAACATCAAGCATTTGTCACAAAAAGTCAGTGTTCTTCAAAAATTGACATTTTCCTGATGATTTTGGGGTCATTCGCGCATGTTTGTTCATATTGTTTCTGATTGAACACAATATATATATATTTTTATATCACCATTGGAGTTTTCGCCTCCAATTTCACTTGTTTTTTGCTTGGGGATTTTATTCCCTAGGGTTTAATTTCCATGTGTGTAAAATCCCTATTTTATTTGAAAAATCCCTTTTGTATTTATTAGGGAGTGGTTTTAGTATAAAAGATATGTCCGCACGAAAATCTCCCAAATTTTCATTTTCAAAAGTTGGCAGCTATGCTTTAATGCTTGATCAACAATTCTGGATTTGACTTTTAAAAAATGAGTTAAAACTCATGTTAAATGTCTTTAGTCCCAGATGTTTCACTGTTGAATGCCTATTCTGTTTCACTTAGGGTTTCGAAATTCCTCACATTTTGGAGCCATATGGAACAGAAAATCATTTTCAGAGAATTCGGGAAATCACTTATTTACTGTGGAACCCTGTTTATAAGACTAATTTAACTACTTTTTCATTAGTAAGGTTTGGCCTCAATTATTATCTATACTTTTTAATGTTAAAATATTTCATTTATGTGCCACATAGTTTTAACTACACGACGTTTTAACTCCAACTCATCCCAAATTTTTGCAAAAGTGTCATTTCACTTAATTAATGTATAACTTACGTATGGGATTTTTTTTGAAATGTCACTTAACATATCGTGTAGCTCAGGGTTTTCAAACTGTGTGCCCCAAACCAAACCTTTGTCAGAGTCGCCATGAATCATTCTTTCACTAAAGTGGGCGTGTTGCTTCAGACCCTTTTCCAGTTATGCACATTTTCATCCCGTACTGATTTTCATCTGCTTGACGAATGCTTAAAAAACAGGGTGTTATATCAGGGCTGTATATAATGTATATTTCCGGGAATCCTGTTTTCTTCACACTTGTGGCCTCTCTACTTACAATAATTGCAAGTAATTCACAATTATTGCAAAATAGCCTGTCATTGTGATGCGGACAGGAAAGTCATATTAATTGAAGAAATCGGAAAAGACAGTAACCTGCTATGTGTTTTCTAGGAGAATATCTATCAAACTCTTTCTATTTAAAATGTAATGTTTCTTTTCAGATCTTATCTCCTGTTCATCTGTGTTGTTCCCCAAACAGTCATAAAATGGAAGACCAAACAGAATTTTTTTTTCAGTCTCTTTGTATAGTTCTCTCAGTATTAGGATTTAGTAGGCACGAGGTACAGTTTTTAGAATTGGAAACTAGAAGCCCTATCCCCCTTCTCTCACCTCCCATATATTTTTCTTTCTTTTTTTCAAGCAATGCCAAAGAAAATTAATTTTTCAATGAATATTTCCCATTTTGATGATTTTTTTTATTCCATTGCAAATATTACTGTGTTTCAACACTATTTTTTTTCGAATTCTTGGGATTTTGGTAACTGGAAATTGTAAAAAATTCCATACAATGGGCCGGAATTCCCGTCCAGAAACTCTAGTTACGCCATTATCATAAATAATTGGTTTTTTTCCTATCTATATTAACATCAAGTGAAATTTGCATTAAAAAATAAAAATTTTCATCAGTCATTTGAATTTTTAATGAAAAAAAATTAGGCAAAAATTTTGAAACTTTAAAAGTTTAATAAGTCAAAAGTAATAAGTAAATTTAATAAGTTATCAATTTAATTTAAGTTTCTTACAACATTCTCTATGATGTTAATTTTTCAGTTAAATACCAAAGGTAAGGAGTATAGATCAGCAAAATCACTGCAGAGCAGAGATACAGAGAGATGTGTCATGAGCAGGTGTTCAACAGTTTCCTCTGAAACAGAAAAGAACCATGAAAAAACTGGCCAGAAGAAACTAGTTTTCTTTCAATAATTTATCATATAAGTTAGAATTTAGATATAGCAGATGTATTTTTTAAAATTACATTAAGTAAATTTAATTTCACTAATTTGATTAATAACCGCATCAGTCTTTTAAAGAGTTGGACAGTTTCTTCTGCTTCAAAAAACTACAGACTCCTGCTTCTTCCAAGCAGAAGAAACTAGTTTTCCTTTCGTATTCATCATTTACACTACAATGTAAGGTATGGGAAATAGATTTTAACTCACACCTCTAATAAATTTGGATTAGGCCTATGACAATTTAACTATACACATGTAAAATTATTCATAAAAATTATATCGGTCCTTTGACCATGGTCACATATCTATGTGAAGCTTTTCATTAGACCTAGAGAAATTTCATCGAAAGTTTAAAATCCATTCATCCTACTTTTTCCCCATATATTTTTTAAAAGCACTTTGAACGGTATGACTGAAGTAAGTTTTGCACTTGCAGTTAAAAAAAATCACAAGTTACCATTTTTTGCCACAGTTCCTGTTCAGAATTTAATCTTTCACCCTGGAAACAAGGCATCAAGTCAGCATTTTGTAAAAAGCCCTTTTCATTCACGACAAGAATCAGCACTATTTGCTACTAAAAATGTAAATAATAATTTGGTGTAAACTCTCTCTGTAGCTGATATATAGAGTGCTTTAGAAATGGGTTATAGTTGCTACATTAAATCTTTAAATTCTTTATGCAATTTAAAATGTCTAAGGCTGGTATTACTCTAAAAGTTTGATAAAAATTCTTTTACAAAACTTGAAAATGTAACCAATAAGCACATTTGTGAGTGAACTCAACTGATCTGCTTATTGGTTACATTTTTCAAGTTTTATGAACAAACTTTTATGGTGTAATGCCTACCTAATTATGTCATTTATGCTCTTATTCACCTCATGAAGATAGTCACTCATAATAATGAAAAACATTGCGATTAAAAATATTTCCAGCAGCTTTGGTCTTCCTGTGTAGGTAATGTCTCTCGATCATACACCAGTCCTATGACGATTCCCAGTGGTGTAGCCAGGTTTTTGTTAGTGTGGGAGCGAAATATAATAAGGTGCCTTATTCCTCATTTAGGGGCAATTTAAAAAAATTAAGTATACAAAGAAACTTGTTAAAATTTCAATAAAAACTTAATTTGTTTATGCTTTGTTTTCGTGTTTATTTTTCACAACTTTTTTAACTGAAAATAAAAATGTAAATAATAGTTTGTGTGTGGTGTAAACTATAAGATATATATATGCGGAACAAAAACCCTAAAAAAATTTAACTGGTCACGACAGTGAAAAAATATATTTATGGGTCTCTAGAACTATGTAATATTGTTTTTATCATGGGCTTTTTATGCAACAGTTTTGCACTCATAAGTGAAGCTGAAACAATTCAATTAAAACCTATGTGATCCACTTCCTGTCTGAGTTTTGACGCAAATTTTTGCAAGACCAAAATTCATAATCAGAATTTTTTCCACTTCTTTTTCATCTTTAAAAAGTGATAAATTACTTTTTGAATATCAAGCTTATTGGCTAATTTTCTTTCTATCGACAACGAAGCTAATCCCGCTAATCTTTCTTCTTTTGTGGTCGATCTTAAATAAGATTTCTAACTTTTAACCTGCTGAATGATCTTTCTACAGAAGAGCTGCTGATTGGCAAAGTTAGATAAAGTCTGTACCATTTTCCCATATTTGGAAAAATTGCATTCATTCCATGTGTAATCATGAATTTTAGCATTGTGCTGATATTCAATGCTTTTATGTCGTCTGATATATCTTTGCAGAGGTTTCTACAAGAAAGAAATTCTTCATCAGTTCGTCTTTATCTAAGACATTGTTGTATTTTTCAGTCAAAACAGTGATTTTTCTTTTGCGTCGTCTTCAAAAAAGTGAATCGGATCCAGGGAGACAAAGTTACATGCTCTTTCTTCGAACTGCCTGAATCTTTCTGCTAAGATGTTAATGATGGAATCTAGTGAGACTAGGTAGATGAAGTTTCTCAGACTATTCGGCACAACTTCATCTTTGGTGATCTCATCATGGAAAAGCTCTCTTTTCGCATCCTGTATTTTTTGTACTTGAAAGGAATACCCCACTTTCCTGCTAATTCAGAAGCAGTTGATTCTAGAGTCTGAAATTGACTTTCATAATTTTGATGAATTTTGTTATTTAAGAATGCATTCTGCACACTTATCGTAATGATAATTGATGAATTCAATGTTGAAGGTGTGATTGAGGTGTAAATTTATGAACCCCAGCGTCTCCTGCAGTGATGTTTTGACGCAATATATTAGGTAATTTTATGCTACTGTTTGGGGAAGAAACCAGGGCTGAATGAATCTATTGTCTAACAATCTTGGGGGGGGGGGGGGCATGTAAAAATTTTAAATACCAGACTATAAGTGAATGCAGACCCCTCGAATGGGTTGAGGGACTGGCGTTGCGAATCACAGATGTAGCGTGTATATATAGTAAAAGGGAGCAGGCAGCGAAGTTCTACCTCCACACTGCCATCTATGTCAATAATACAATTTTTTCCACTGAACAGGGAGGGGATGATTGTCTTCATGCTCCACTTTCTCTGCCTACATATGTATCCGGCGCTAGTACATAAAATATTGATTCGAGCATGTAAACCAGTTTTTGGTATTATTTCAACTACCATTTTCATATACCCGATGGCAACTAATGTCATGTGCCAGAGTACGATAATCAGTGATATACTTTGCAGCAGTTTTTCTAATGCATACATATATATATAGATTTTGCAAAATCACTGCTCCTGGTATACAGTATTAACATGACATCGCTTCAAAGATCTCAAAAAGTATATAGTAGACTCTCACTAATCCAGCGCACATAAGACTAGAGTTATGATGAAGTACTGAAATTACCGGATTACCAGAAGGTAGTTGAAAAAAAATTAAATATACTGCAAATTTCTGTGTATAGATACGAACAAGGTGCAATTGCAACGTTTGTCTTGCATTTCCTGGTTCTTTATTAATTTAATAAAGTCGTCATGTTACATAATTTCCGCATGGGTAGGGGATTTGCTCCCTGTTATCATAATTTTGGGGGCCCGGAAGTTGAAACACATATTCATTGACTAATGAAACATCTTTGACCTAAGTTGCAAGAGCCCCATGATTTCTGCTTTCTCCATGGCTTGTCATATCAAAGTCGGGCCCTGGAGAGGCTGTAACAGGTTTTCCACTTCCAGCCACTAAGGAAGTTAGCCCAAAAACGTCACATTGTTGGTCGGGCTAGAATAGTGCATGAATGGTTTGTGGAGGCAACTGTATTACTTAATACTGTATAAACAAATGTTAATAGTAGTAGTTTATATTGTATGAACATAAATAAAAAATATGTACTCATCAATCAAATATTATGGAAAAGAAAATATCTAGAAAAAATATTGACCACATGATGAAAAAATAATTTAGTATTCCACTTATAGGGTATGAAGATAACAGTATTGAAGTGGTAGAGAAGAGCAATGATAATATAAAACGAACACAAGCTTCTGGAAAAAGTTATAAGCTTTGCGACAACCGCAGTCCATGTATATATTCTGAGGCCTCTTTTTTCCTTACTCACAAACTTGCTTTTATCAATTGTATAGTGTATGCTTAATTGCGTCTATCTTTGATTGTATGTGCGCGACCATCAAGTACATATAGGGAAAAGAGATGAAGGTGTCAGTCATTTTCTTGGAATAATTTCTGCCATATACATTGTGCTCTTTGAAGCCGCTCATCCCCGTGGAAATTATACTTTGAATTATGTAATATTTTTATATTTTGTATACTCAGATTAATATTGAAATGATTTGTTTTGATATGTATGCTTTATTAGAAAATTGTATATTGCTAATTTTGGTTAATGTATTTATAATTAAATTAAATGTTAAAAAAATATTGGTTTTTAAAACATATTTGATATTATTTCACAACCAATGAGGTGATAACAAGCAAATAACAAGCATTAATTATGTGTACTTTAACTAAATAATAATTAGTGCTTATTCTTTCAGTTTTTCCATTTCTTGCATTGTCTCGGCAGAAATGGGTTTCTTCCAGAACTTTCCAGATTTTATTGACCCCCCTCTCTTAATCCACTCTCGATCACTAATGTGAGAGGCATAAACTAGGTATACCAATATCAAATTACTATTCGAAAGCAATAAAAGATTTTGGAATAAAAGGAAAATCATCCTATGAATAACACATTGCTGAGCATGTCCATTTTGACCAGATTTTAAACATTTTATCAAAGCCAAAATTCAAACCATGAGGGAGATGTGTTTTTTGCATTTCCTCTTAGTATGGATGTTTTTCAAATGCCACAGAGAAGTCTCTGTAACAGTTACCACATTGTGTGTATTATTGTTAAGAAAATAAAAAGGCATTTGCATAGCCTCTTTGAGATGGCTTACTGTCACTTAAACATATCTATCTACTCTGTTACGGGATGCATTTTTGCAATTCCCAGGCAAAAGAATTGAAAACACTTCAAACTAAGATTACACTACTAAACTAATTGTATTATCAACCCATTTTTTGTTTGTCAGAAATAAAAAGTTTTGATTTTAAATAATTAAATATGTGTGAAAAAATAAATTTTTAATATTTTTAATATTTAAAAAATTAGAGATGTGAGGTGAGAATATTCTCCTGGATGTAAAAATTGGAGAATAATCGAGAATGTTCATTTTTGTTTTATAAAGATTATTTTTTATAATACATGTTATTACATATATTCTTGAAAATACTCTCTGGAAGGACTTCTATAACTGGAGAATATTGTCATCGAGGATAATATTCTGAAGGACTATTATATTTAAAACTTGGAAATAATTCTTACTATTTTCGATAATATTCCCAGTAATTTATAAAAGTAGTCCTTCCAGAAAATATTCTTCAAGCATATTATATATAACTATTTTATAAATAACAGAATATATTCTCATCAAGAACTTATAAGAATATTCGCAAGTTATTTATAATAGAAATTCCTGATATATATGAATATTCCAGAGAATATTCTTGAATATTTTCCTTGATTAGAATATTATCCTTGATTAGAATATTATCCTTGATTAGAATATTATCCTTGATTAGAATATTATCCTTGATTAGAATATTATCCTTGATTAGAATATTATCCTTGATTAGAATATTATCCTTGATTAGAATATTCTCCTGAAAATTATTCTCCTGACTTGAAAATTTTACATCTCTAAAAAAAGTTAGAAAAACTCTCAAAACGACAGAAAAAAATTTAAAAATTTCATTTGTGCAAGAAATAAGTTCGATTTTTTTCAGTACTTAAAGGGGTACAAATAGCAGAAGTAATATATATATATCAGGGCTGGACAAATTCGAGGTGCCAGGTTGTCATGGCGATTAAAAAATTAGTATTGTACCTAGAATTTTCTTAGTATATTTACTAAATTGCAGGCTGAGAACAGCACATAATGTTTGGAACTTATAGTAGCATGTCTGCCAGCATGAAAGAGGGTCAATATGCCCTGAAGAAGAGATTTTAACATTTTTTCGGGTAAAAAATTTTTCTGGTGCCTTGATTTTTTTTTTTTCCGATTTGTCCTGCCCTGATATATATTTTATAGCAGTGGACCTATATATATAATTTTTTTTCGAAGCCTCTGATTATTCAATGATCATTCACTACTTGATTACTTACATTGGCACAGATTATAGAGCACTAGATGATTTGAAATTTAGTTAACCACTCAACTTGTATGAATGACCCTTTTCCATGTTCAGGGATGAATTGTTATGGAATCATAAGCAGGGCACCCACTTGTCCTACTTTTGTCCTGCATTTCCCACCAAATCCTGTAAAAAAAATTCACTTATTTGAATGAAGGGAGAATCACCTGAATAAGACTGCAATTGATAATTCTGCCGAAACGGAATTTCCCCCAGCCCCCAGGGTATATGTGCTGTATGTAGACCACTTGGTTCATTAACTTATCTTTTGTTCAATTCGAGGGTTTGGAAACTCATTTTATCAATGGTTTGAGTAGGCCATTCTGCCTGGATGGAACTAAGGTTCTAGATTTACTTGACTTGGAGGACTAATGTCATCTATACCTGCTGGGGGCTTTAGGACAAATGATAAAACATAAGCATCTTATATATAAATGTGAAAGTATGTCTGTTCTTTAACAAAATCTACGGTTTTAGGCCGATTGTCGCCAGATTTTTCATACATACCAAACAGGACTTGGAATGAACCGTAGGCGGCTATAAAAGTTCGTCAGAGCTGGGCAAATGCCCGAAATGGGCGAAAAACTGTCGGGCAACAAGGGTTTTGGGGCCTCAACGATCACTTTCGGAACGTTTACTTTGGTTACCGTGGTTCCCTAACAATGCATTTCAGACGTGTATATATGCCTTTATAATGGTTTGTCATACCTTTAATTCTGCCATCATAACAGTTTATTCCTTTATAATGGTTTGTCACGTTTCCAATCCTCCCATTAATTGAGGAAAACCCAGGAAGCACCGGGTAATTTTGCTAGCCTATATACAGGGTGTCCTGTAAGTGCTAATGCAGCCTTTATCTCATTAACGGCCCATCGTAAAGTTATAGTTTCAATTTAAAAGAATGCTTTAAAGACGTTTGAATAATATTCGCTGCACAAGCTGGACATATGACATCACTAACAACAGAGAACAACAACTACGACGACAAAACTTACAATAAAAATGTTTAACGCCAGCTGAAGAATTCAATGCTTGCCTCAAATCATCAGCACTCTGGCACGAAGTTAAAAAAATTATCATTATACACCAACATGAGAGTTCAACTGCAAAATGACTCGGCACTGCTATCATTTTCACATCAGTTGATGAAACTTGGCAATGGAAGAATTCCCGTAGACCCAAGCACCGGACTGATTACGTTCCCAAATGGAATTCGCAATTGTTAAACTCAGTTCAAGAACTTTGCTGACAGTTTTCCCAAACATTCACCAAATTCACAGAAACCATGAGTGGCTTTGTGAGAGAGCAATTCTGGCACCGAAAAATGACAGTGTGAACAAGATCATTAAAAAAATCCCAAACATTATTCCAGGAGACTCCACATCTTACAAAGCAGTTGACACTGTCACAGACACAGCACAGACAGTTTTGTATCCTGCAGAATTTCTGAACTCTTTGGATATTCCGGGTGTGCCACCACACAACTTGACCCTCAAAGTCGGAGCACCTATAATGGTTTTAAGAAATTTTGAGACACCAATACTCTGCAATGGCAACAGACTCTGCATGAAGAAATTGCACAATTACATAATTGAAGCAACGATTCTAACTGGATGTGATGGAGGAGAAGACGTCTTCATTCCACATACCCCAATTATCACTGAAGAAATGCCATTCACTTTCAAGCGATTAGTTCCCGATTCGTTTAGCTTTTACCATGACAATCAACAAAGCGCAAGGCCAGTCGTTAGCAGTGGCAGGTATCAACCTACTTGAGTCCTGTTTTTCACACGGAGAGCTTTACGTCGCGAGTTGGTAATCCCAAAAATTTTTACATCTACACACCAGATGAACAAACAAAAATATTGTGTATCCACAAGCAATTGCCTGAAGTTTTAATTGAAATATTTAAAAATAAAAGTAATTTTTTTTTATTTGATGCAGAAGTTTTTTTGGTTAAGAAATAATAAGCTATATATATGTAAATTTTTTACAGGGCGAGTAACGTTGCCGGATATCAGCTAGTTCCATAATAAAGTACATCTATATTTACTACTTCATGTGCTTTTTGACTATTCATTGTACTGTAACTCACATTGATGATTCATAATTGTGGTGCATATTTTGTGCGAAACAATAGTTCACATACATAACAAAGCAGTTGGATATGTACTAGCCTATTATCGTTTTTGAGATTCTGATGTTACCTAATAGCATTCAGTTGTCTTCTGTATTTGTAGGACATGTGGAGGCATAAGCAATGTTTACAAAGCTCTGGAAATGGACAGTGCAGTGAAACTACCTGGTTCCTCTTGACTTAATTACATTGGACCTTGTTATTTTGCACAGTGCAAAAGTAGTCTTGAAGGAACACCATTTTTAAAGTGCTTGCATGTCGTCTTAGTATGTTATGCACTGAAGAAGAGAGGATATACATATCTTTTTTTGATTCATAACTTCTCAGATGCTCTGTTTCTTGTGAGTGTGACAGTGACAAGGACGAAATTTTAGATCAGTGGTAATTTATACCAGATGACAACGTACAACATCCAAGAGGAAAAAATGAGTTGAATATCACAGAATTGGTTTTTATTTGGCATAGAGATTCAAGATCAAATCTCTAGCGTGTAAAGGAATTTATTTTCATTGGACAAGATGCAGATGTCACTTTGAATACCCCTTAAAAAAAATCTCATTTATTGTTAGAAACGATGAAGAAATTTGGTGTGGTTGTTAATCCTTGGTATCATACTGATACCAAGTATCAGTATGATACTGATGCCTTCGTATCATACTGAAGTAATACTGTGAAAAGAAAGCTTTGCACAGTTCCTCCATTGTTGTCCTTTGGTTTTTGCCCATTTCAAGCATTTGCTCTATTTGTACGAACTTTTAAATCAGCCTATCATTCAATCTAGATCCTGTTTCATATACGTGCTAAATTTGGCAACAGTTGGTTTAAAAATTATAGATTTGTATAGAGAATATACACAGACACCTGGACAGACAGACAGAAAATCAATTATATATACGTAGATTATATACATATGGGTGTTATTCCAAATGAGGAGGGTTGGTAAAAAAAAGTTTTTTTTTAGAAAAACCAAAAACTGGGGTTTTTGGTTTGAACTGATTTTAATAGTAAAAACAAAATTTCTGGAAAATCATTGAAACTTCTGATGACAAATTAAAATTAAATTGTTATTAATGTAATTAACACAGTTCCATGTTAATCTATAAATATTTCTGACATTTTGATAAAAATTAACTTTTGCAATTCAGTTATTTTATAGCTAAACTCAGAATTATTTTGTGTTTAAGAACTTTTATTAACTTTATAATAAATATGCTTTCTCTAGTTACTTTTAATATACACTCATTGCCATAAAAATTTGCGCACCAAGAAATAATTGTGGGATCGAAACGAAAGTTGGCCTGAAGGTACATGTTGGGCAGATATGCAAATGATTAGAAATGCAGCGTGATTGCGCATTGCGTAATGCCACTAGAGGGCGTTGAACTTTGTTCTCCTTGGAGTATAAAACAGGTAAGTAGAGCTTGCTAGAGTGTATTTAATCGTTTGCAAAGGAAATGCAGAGGTAGACATGCTGTTACGCCGCCGTCGAAGACCATGTGAGCAGTTGTCAGAATTCGATAGGGGAAGAATCATCAGGATGATGGAAGCTGGGTGGTCAGCTCGGCGAGTAGCTCGTCAACTAGGCTGTTCTGATTTTACTGTGAGGAGGTGTTGGGACCAGTGGACAGAAGAGACGTCATTTACACGTCGACCAGGTTCAGGACGGCCTTGACAGACCAGTCGTTGAGAAGACCACCACATCATCCGAACCGCACGCGTAGAGCCAACTGCCTCATTGGCCGCTATCCAGACACAGGCAGCAGCTGGATAGCGGCTGCCTGTGTCTGGTGATAAGTCGCCATCTGGTGGCATTGTCAGCAATTGTGAGCATTGGCTTGAGTTAGGTTCGACCTTCCATGTATGGTCCCATGCAGTGCACATGATCTCCAAGGAAAGATTGAGATATTCGTTGCCTTAGTGGTCTAGGGCATTCACCCGGAAAATGAAAGGACGTGGTTTGATTTTGCACAAGGGCAGTAGAATTTTCTCTCTTTCCTAAAATATATCTTTGCATCAGCCAGCTGTAGAAAGTCTTCATATGGATAGTGGAGAGTGACATCATCCTCTGAGAAGTCACTACTGTTGCTGCTTCTTTGTGAAGGGAAAAAGAAAAGCCTATGAGATAATACACCACCGCCACATATGTGTGTGATGCAACTGTTATTCATGAATTTGCTTAGAATATAGAGCATCAGAATGTATCCCTAAAGGCCCATTTACACGAGGCAAGTGCTTTAGTTGGCAACTTAATTTTAAGTTGTCAAGTACGATACAATGTATGCAGACGATAAGGGCCGTTTACACGGCTTTAGTTGGCAAGTGCACAAGTGATTTAGTTGGTAAGTGAATACAAACAGTTCTATTTTTTCCGGTAAAGTAGACCTATGTGCATACGCCAGTGAGCGTGACCTGCCGCTCTTGGAGGGGTTTTTTTGCTCTCTCACGGAGGGGGTTTATTTTGATCTCAGGCGTGAACCTGTTCATGCTCCGTTGTCTCCTGAAGTTTCGCTAGAATTCCGCGGAAATATTGGATGGTGAGGTGGCCAGAGGACACAAGCTTCAAGTTTGTTGAAAAATATCTTCGCCATGAATGTTTGCTGAACTATAGAAATGAAAATTACCTTAACAAACAAGCTAAAAATTATTCAATGTTGGAAAAAGCTATGGAATATTCTGTCGACGTGATGTCAGGAGTTGAAAAAAATTGAAGATTCAAAAATATATATCAGGTGGGGAGGATTTATATGTTAAAAACTGGAGGGGGGTTTCGAATATTTCTCTTGTCCAGAATGAATTTGCTGCCATCTGCTGTAAAAATACATGATCAAATATTTAACAAAGATATATCATCTCTATAGATTAAATTAAAAAATAATTTCGAAAATTCGAAAATAATTTTTATGTTTAATGAATTTTTATTATTTAATTTTTAACCCTTAGAATTTCCTACGAATGCCAAGAATCTTCTCCCATATTTTCGGCTTACATAATTCATAATTTATCTCCTCTTTAACTTCGATTAAAATATCATATAATCAATATTTACAACTTA